>NC_092036.1:88916411-88971914 GCF_003086295.3 Arachis hypogaea | reverse complement strand
AGTTTAGTTCTAATTTTGTTCAAGGAATGGAAGCTATAACAGGACTATGCATCAAGGTCTTAAGCAATCAAAGATGGATGGAGCCATGAGGATCTGATCAACCCTTTAGGCAACAAAATCCTCCTAAGACATCATGGACAGAGGCCATTTCTAACAATGCATACCCCAACTGATAGATTTGGTGGACCATCTTGTAACTACCAACAAGCCCCCCCATGCTTCAGAGACCCTCCTTTCACATCAAACCTTAACCCACCATACTCACAAGCTTTTTTTGCCATTCGCCACCACATGATCCTTACCCGCCCCCAACACCAATCCAATTACTCCCAAGAACAACCACTCCCCTATGCACCATGTCCATACCCAAATCAACCAAAAATCACAGGTTCACTTCGAAGAATCACTAAACCAATTTTAATGCAACCCTTCATCAACTGGAGCAAGCAATAAATCAATAATCTTGCAGACGTTCAGCCCCTCAACAAACTCCCATGGTTTCATAGTGGAGAATCCAATGAAGATCGCAGCACAAAGAAGACGACACAAGAAGCTCTAGTGGACAGCATAGAGCACAACTTCGTACTAGAACAAGTAGAGAACGCTGTCATTATAGAAGAAGAAGAGTTGGTTTGAAGATTTAGGAGATGCTAAACTCCGCAGGAATCCAAAGTTGTAGAAAATTCCATCAAAGAAATTACAGCTGATGCTAAGGAGGATAGTGCACCACCTCCAATGCAAACATCTTATGAAGAACTAGATGGGATAACCCAAGACGCAGGTTTCCTTGATGATGATGATCGCGAGTCGTGTTCTCTTTGTAAATCATGTTGCTTGTATGCGAAGTTTGTATTCGTAGGTTTTGATGAATGACAAACCAACAAACGACATGAAAGACAAACCAACAAAACAACTTGAATGAACAAGCATGTTGAAAGATCAACCAACATTCAACGTTGAGGAATGAAGAGTTGAAAGCACACAACAACAACAAGAAACTCAAGTCCACAACATTTGAAGACAAGTATAGTGTCTTAGGACTTAGGTAACTTCTTGTTAAGAACCAATTGCTAAATCTCTCAACACACACTCACAAAATGTTTGATTATCATATCATATGCACATCTTGCAATTCAATGCTAGCCAATGGTTTAAAACTTGTTTTCAAAGGTACAAAAGCATAGGAATTGACTCCAACAAGTTTGAGATCAATCCCAAGTATTTTGAATGATTTTAAGCCATTCTTTAAGGTTTGCATCGATGCACACTCATCTTGCATCGATGCAAAGCATGCACGACTTGTTGCATCGATGCAAAGATGTTTGCATCGATGCAACCTAGCTGAAAATTCCAAATTTCAGCTTCAAAGACACATTTGCATCGATGCAAAGTGTTATGCATCGATGCAAATGATTCAAAAACATAAAAAAACGGCTAGTTTTGACAAAAAGGCTCCATCCCACTAACTCCCCAACGTTTCTAAGGTTGGGGAGTCTATAAATAGATGGATTGAAGCCTTATTTCATATACTTGAGTATTTGCAAACTATCTTGTTTAATTCTTTCATTCTACACATTTTTTAAGGTGTTATAATACACAATTTGAGAGAGCAATATCAATTGGTTCAATAGTGCTAAACTTGTAATCATTACACTCTTCTAGAGAGTACTCATTTCATTTCAACAATTCTTTGAGAATTGTTTTCTTGTACACTTTGTAAATTGGAGTGTGATCTCCAGGTTGAGTCAAGAGTTATAAACACTATAGTCCGGTGAGGATACCAAAGAGGTATACTAAGTACTCAAGGCAAATCTTAGAGAAGGTATCTCTAAGTGGAGTGGGTTAGTATACGAGTGGTGATCATATACCGTGAGGTGTTAGAAACTAAGGACTCGGATTGTAAAAGGTTTTGGCGCGAGCACCTTGAAGCTTGGCAATAGTGGAACGTCTCAATTGCGATTGAGAAGAAGTGGACGTAGGACAAGGATGTGCCGAACCACTCTAAATAGCGTTGCATCTCCAAACTCATCTCTTCAATATTATTGTCTTTTACTTTGAGCAAATAAATTGTGATCGAAAAGTAGCTTCGTAAGTACTTAAGAGTAGCTTAAGTCCGATTGGTGAAAAGCTTGATCAATTTATTTGAGTTGGTGTCTATTGGAAAGTAAAAGCTCCTTATAAATGCTTAGCAATTGAGTTAAGCTCTTGGAAAAATACTAGTACAATAACACTTTTGTATATTGTCTTTAACTTTCGCAAAAAGATTCATTGTTGTTGCAATACTCAATTCACCCCCCCCTCTTGAGTAATTGTGCATAAGTTCTACAAGTGGTATCAGAGCTTAACCCTTTGAAAGACTTAACCGTTTAAGGGAAAAGATCATGGCAAGCACAAGCTTTAACAACAACAACACAGCGAAGGTAACTCAACCGCTAGACCTCCTCTTTTTAGCGGAACAAATTACTCTTATTGGAAAAATAAGATGAGATTTGGATCCGTTCTCAAGATGTGAGAATTTGGAAAGTAATTGAGAATGGAAATCACATTCCAACAAAGACAACAAGCGCTAAAGAAGGAGAAGTCTCCGTCTCAAAGCAAGTACCGAAAGGAGAAGATGAATATAGTGACGATGATTGGAAGAAAGTGGCAATGAATGATAAAGCCATCAACTTCATTCATTGTGCACTTAACGAGCATGATTATATGAAGATCTCTACATGTGAAACCGCTAAAGAGATTTGGGATAAACTCCAAATCACTTACGAAGGAACCGACCACGTTAAAGAATAAAGGTATTTATGTTGGTTCATGAATGGGAAAATTTTAAAATGAAAGATGAAGAGAGCATTGAAGAAGCTCTTGAAAGACTCTCCAAGATCTTCAACAATCTAAGCATGCTTGGCACAAAATACAATGATAAACAAATTGTGACCAAGGTGCTTACAAGCCTTACACCAAAATGGAACTCCAAAGTGAACGCCATTGTGGAAGGAAGGCTCTATGATCAACTTACATTCGATCAACTACGAGGTAATCTTCTCACCTATGAAATGACTATGCTAAATAGACAAAAAGGTGAAGAAAGCAAGAAGAAAAGTCTCGCCCTTAAAACAACATCACTACAAGAAGAGAGTGATGATAATGAAGAAGAAGGAGATGAAGAATTTGCACTCTTATTGAAAAGATTCAATACGTTTGCAATGAAGAAAAACTTCAAGAGCAAAACAAAGGTACCAAAATGCTATGAGTGTGGAGAAGTTGGACACATCAAACCCAATTGTCCAAAACTTCAAAAGGAAGACAAAAACAAGAAATTTAAGAAGAATGAGAAAGCATACATATCATGGGAGAACGAGGATGAATCCGACTCCGATGACGACGAGGTTGCAAATCTTTGCTTAATGGCAAGCGAAGAAAAGGTTAGTGATGACAACTCCACTTCTTTTAATTTACAAGATGAATATGATGCCTTACTTGAGGTGTACACACAACTTACCCAAGATTATTCTCTCCTAAGAAAAAGAATATGGATCTTTTAAAACAAAATGAGATGTTGAAAAACGAGAATATCAATCTTGGAAAAGATAAGTGTAGCACGAGTAGTGATCCATACAAATCTTGTAAAATGCATGAAAATGAAATTACAAATCTTAAGAACATTTTAGCTAAGTTCAATGAATCTTCAAAGAACTTAGATAAAATGTTGAAAAACCAAAAGCATGTTCATAATAAGGAAGGTTTAAGTTTTTGAAAAGGAAAATTTAAAAATGCTAAAACTCCTATTAGGCAACCGCAAGCCCAAAAGGCAAGCATGCCTAAAAGGAATGAAGCCTTTAAACATCCTCCTCAACATGCTTCATTTAGAAATTATAATCACAATGCATATAGATCAAAAGATGTTGCATTTAGGAAACAACCTAGGCAACCATTTAGAAACATGCATAGGATGCATAATCCAAATGTGATATGTCATTATTGTAATAAAGTAGGTCATATAGCACCCGTATGCTTTACTAGAATTAAACATATAAACTTTCGTAGTCAAGATACGTGATGGGACTTATGGCATTATGTCATACTACCATCAAGGACCAAATTCACTTGGTACTAAATCCTAATTTAATTGTTTGTAGGTACGTGTTGAGCTAAGGATACAAATTGGTATGTTGATAGTGGATGCTCAAACACATGACCGGCGATGAATCAAAGTTCACCGCAATAGAGCTACAACGGAGGAACGTGATCTATGGAGACAACAACACCGGCAAAGTAATCAGCGTTGGAAAGTTGGTAAAAATTCTCTACCTCCATAGATAATGTTATACTTGTAAAGGTCTCAAACATAATCTCATTAGTGTTAGCCAACTTTGTGACAAAGGAAACTAGTCACCTTTGATTCAAAATGTTGTTTGATAAAAGGCAAGACACTAATGAAATTGTGCTAATTGGGCACCGTGTTGACAATGTATACATGATTAATCTAAATGAAGTTTCCTCAAATGATGTGAAATGCCTTGTTAGTAAAAATGATGAAACTTGGTTATGGCATCGTAGAGTAGCTCATGCTAACATGGACCATCTTAGCAAGTTGGTCTCTAAAGAGTTAGTAATTGGCTTACCAAAGCTACGTTTTGAAAAAGACGTCCTTTGCGACGCATGTCAAAAGGGAAAACAAGTAAAGGCCTCTTTTAAATCCAAAAACATTGTTTCAACAACAAGGCCATTACAACTTTTGCACATGGATTTATTTGGTCCTTTTAGGACTATGAGCTTTGGTGGCAATTACTATGCTTTAGTTATTGTTGATGATTACTCTCGATTTACATGGACCTTGTTCCTAGCAAACAAGAGTGATGCATTTCGAGCATTCAAAAGATTAGCCAAAGTTATTCAAAATGAAAAGAATTTGCATATATCATCTATTAGAAGTGATCATGGTGGAGAATTTGAAAACAATCTTTTTGAAACTTTTTGTGAAGAAAATGGCATTGAGCATAATGTTTCCTCTCCTAGAACACCACAACAAAATGGTGTGGTTGGCATCATGATCAATCGAACGGATCTCAGAAAACGTTTGGTCACCATGGTGAGAATCTACTTTCTAAACCGCCCGGATGGAAAAATATAGATCAAGACAAAGGCGGATTTAAAAGCAAAGTTTGGGATCCTGGAATCTATTCCGACATTCGTCACCCCGGGAGCCTGAGAATATGTTTGAAGCTGCTCAGAAGCTTTACATGCCTAGTTTGGGACTCCGGAGGCTATTGGCATTCCAAGCATTGGTGGAGATTTCTGGATGAATTTAAACATAAGCCGCCATAACGGGAAGCTCATCCAATGTCCAACTTAAGGACTTTAACTAAAAGTGCTAGGTGGGAGACAACCCACCATGGTATGGTCGTTTCTTTCTCAATTTCTTTACTTCGTACTGTTTGATTTTTATGACTTAGTATTTTTATTGAACCTGGATGCTATTCATAACATTTGCATTTAGCCTTGCATACTTGCATAAAAAAAAAGGAAGGCGTGTGACGCAACCGCATCGCTCGTGCGTTCGCGTCATTTGTGAAAAATACTCCCCACGCGTCCGCATCATTCACGCAGCCGTGTGACCTAGAGATCGGCGTAAAGATCCAATGTCCAGAAAGTTAGGCTGAAATCGTGCGACTGTTGCGCGTTTCGCACAACACAATCCACGCGGTCGCGTCCTTGACGCGATCGCGTCACTTGCACAACACCAATCCCACACGACAGCGTGAGCGACGCGATCGCGTCGCGTGGATTACACACCACCCCAAAGGAGACACAGAGTTGCACGAAACCGACGCTAGATTGTGCGTTTCGCACAACACAATCCACGCGGTCGCGTCCTTGACGCGATCGCGTCACTTGCACAACACCAATCCCACACGACAGCGTGAGCGACGCGATCGCGTCGCGCGGATTACACACCACCCCAAAGGAGACACAGAGTTGCACGAAACCGACGCTAGAATTGTGCGTTTCGCACGATTTCGAGTGACGTGATTGCATGCCTCACGCGATCGCGTCTTTCATTATCTACCCATTCCATGCGATCGCGTCACCCATGCGATCGCACCAACCCCATTCCACACCAGCTTGCAAATTATTAACCCCCTGTGACGCAAACCCTACCCATCGCGCCCCCAACCCCTTTCTTCTTCCTCTTCCCTGCAACCACCCCCTCTCTCTCTGCCCTTCGCCGTCGCACCACCGACGACCACCCAGACCCCACCGCAATTCCCCCTTCTCTCTTTTTCCTCTCTTTCTTCTTCTCCCCTCCACCACTCCTGCCCCCTCCGCGACCACCACACCTCTCTGCCCCACTTTCTTTCCTACGGCTACCAGGTTCCACCGAACGCCACCCTTCTTTCAATTCCTAGTTAATTACATATTTTTTTGTTTATGTTCATCATTAGGCTAGTTAGATATGCATGTTGTAGTGGATTCTAGGTGGTTAGGTAGCATAGGATGTGGTTAGTGGATTTAGGCCTGATTAATTGCGCTGTTCCTACTTCTTGTTTTATAACTTTCATAACTCTGCTATTGCTGTGATGTTAGTATTGTTCATATGCTGTAATTTACTGTTTCATTCTGCTTTTTACACTGCTTTTTCATGTTCGTATTCCTTATATGTAATTGCAGCTACATTTTCATTCATATGAACTGTCCTGCTTACTGTTTCATTTCCGGGAACATCCAATTTTAGCCGAAATGCTGCCAAATTTTTGTAAACTGTTTTGATTTTCATTCATGTTTTGGTTTTGGCAATTTGAATTTTGATTTCCTCAGCTTGCACCAGCCTAATTCATGAATGAGAGGGCAACCTTTCTTATTCTTTTCGATTTCCTGGTTTATAACTTACATGTTGGATGATTCAATTCCACTTTTTGTTACTCCCTTATGAATCATCATCAACTCCCTTGCTTGATTATGAGTTATCTGTTACTTATATTTGGGAATTTTCATTACTTAGAATATGATCATCATGCCACTTACTCTAACCCATTTTTTTTACTAATTAACTAATTTTAACTTCCTAAACTCTTTTTCATTCCTAACCAACCTAACCTTCAAAATATATCTCCTTGGTTTTTCACTATTCTCTTTCACCTTCTAACCAAGGCATGATTCTCATTTTTCCTATTTAACATGAATTCTAATACATTTTGGATTGTGAATTTCTCTTCTCAAACTTTTAACTCCTATACCATCCTTAATGCATATTTACTTAACTCATTTTCATTACTCTCCTGCTCCTTTGCCACTATGTGCTTATTTTCTGATCTGCCTACTTGTTTTCCTGTTTTTATTATATCCTGGTTCTCTGTTTTTCAGGATGTCGGACACCCAAAGAAAAGGAAAGAGAAAGGCAACAACTGGCAAACGAAAAAGAGGGGTGATGACAAGTCATCATATACCCATTTTTCAAGCTAATTTCACTTGTTTTATTAGTATTTATGCACTTTCTTGCATCCTAAGTAAGTGATTTGGAGTGAAAATGCATAACTTCTTTAGATCAAGCAACTACCATTAAATTGATGCTAACTCATGAGGTTTAAGCTAATTTTAATTGAACTTTAATTGATTTATAAGCCTTGTGAATTTAGTGATACTTTGAGTAGTTGTTTTGGTTTATTATAGGTGAAGAAAAGAAGAAAAGAGGAAGCGTGGCTTAAGGAAGCGTGGCCCAAGGAGAAAAAGGCGTGGCGCATAAAGAAGGAGAGCAAGCATTGCCCTCCACAAGGGCACACTGCCCTCTAGGAGGGCAACATGAGCAAGCAAGCCTTGAGAGGCAACCCTGCCCTGCCACGACAAGGGCAGAGCACAAATTGGTGCCATGGAACAAGGGAGACAAAACACTGCCCTGCCCTCCTCAAGGGCAATATCGAACTCACCAAAGGAAGAAATTCAAAGAAAAAGCTCACTAATGCTTGCCACAAGGATCGAACACGGCACCATGAGGAAACAAGAAACTAGGCCTTAGTTTGGTGCCAAGAAAACCAAGAAAAAAAGAATAGCGTGCGCGTCACTCAAGGATCGAACACGGAGCTTCAATTTGGAAACATTGCCCTGCCCTCCGCAAGGGCAGGGCAGCATCTTGTGGTGCACGGCCACGCACCATTCTGGCGCACCAAGGGAAGGCTCGGCAGCATCATTCTGGCGCACAGGCATCACTCGGCAGCACCAGCAGCACGCATCTGGCGCACCAAAGAATTCTGCCCTGCCCTCCGCGAGGGCAGGGCAGCGTCCTGCACGCACCAACGCATCACACGCACGCACCAATGGGCCAGACGCATCATTTTCTGTGCTGCCCTCCACAAGGGCAGGGCAGCCTCCTGGGAGCTACTTTCTTCATGGGCTAAAATTGGATTAAAAATCCAATAAAATTCATTTCTTCACCAAATCAAAAGCCCATCCAAATTCCAAAATCCAAGAATAGAAAGTGTATAAATAGGAGATAGTTTGATGTAATTAGGACCTTTCCTTTACTTTTGAACTTTGAACCTTTCTTTGAATCTTTACTTTTATTTTTGACTTCTGAACCTTCTCTTGGAGATTTCAGAGAATTGGGGAGGAGAATTGATCTCTCTTCTTCCTCGTTCTTGTGTGGGCATTTTTACTTTTCTTGTTTGAGTTTTGGGTGTGAAGAATTGAGAAAATTCTGTCTCAATCTCCATTCAAAATCTCTTTAAATCTTCTTCTGCATAATTGAGTTTAATTTCATTCCCTTTACTGCTTTTTCTTCAATTTCTTGTTAATTGCTTTGTGGACTTGGATCTGGGAAGGCTATTGAGATCTAGACTTTGCTATCTAGTCTCTTGAGTCCTGAGATCTCATTTTTCCTTTCGGTTCTTCTGTGAACCTCTGCTGCAAGTTAATTTCCATTTCTGTTTAGACTCTAGTTATTTCTAATTCAACCTCTGCTTTATTAATTATTGCAATTTAATTTCCTTTGCTGAAATTCTGAATTCCCCATCCTCAACTCCTTTGTCCATTCAAGCAATTTATATTTCTTGCACTTTAAGTTACTGTAATTTACATTTCTTGCACTTTAAGTTTCAGTCATTTAATTTCTTGTCCTTTAAGATTCAGCATCTTTTACTTTCCTGTCCTTTAATTTACTGCAATTCTCCCTCTCCCTTTACTTTCCAAGTAATTTAGCTTCTGTTAAAGATAAACCACTCAACCAATACTTGATTCGCTTGACTAAATCAACCACTAAACTAAAATTGCTCAATCCTTCAATCCCTGTGGGATCGACCTCACTCCCGTGAGTTTTATTACTTGATGCGACCCGGTACACTTGCCGGTGAGTTTTGTGTTGGATCGTTTTCCACACATCAATGGGAATCCTCCATGTCCATCCTGGACATCATGCATGATGACTCCTGGCGGGAAAAGCACTTTACCGCGCAAGAGAAGGCTGACATGCTCCTCTCTGCCAATGATCCAATTAAGTTTGCAAACCGATACTGTGAGCTCAAGTATCCGGTGTTTGCTACCTCCAAAAATATATACCTAGAGAGAACTCTAAAGATTCCAGAAGAACTACAGTAGTACACCTCTGATCAGATCAAACAAAGAGGCTAGTTCTTCTTGGAGAGGAATTTAACTGAGGTCAATGCTTCCTGGGTAAGAGAATTCTACTGCAATTATTTCAAGACTTCCCTAGATGCAGTGCACCTCAGAGGGAAACAGATAGTGGTCACTGAAGAGGCCATTGAGGATATTCTACATCTTCAGCCTAAATCCGATCAGCCTGACGGTTACCAAAAGGTTGAGGAGGACATGCGCTTTCTATGATTTGACTGGGATGCTGTCAAGGAGAGGATAGCCCTTGACCCGAATGTTCCATGGGTCATGGGTCAGAACACCACCATGCCTAAGGGAATCAAGAGGATATACTTAAATGATGAGGCTCGGCTCTGGCACCAGATCCTGAGTAACTTTATTATGCCGAGCACTCATGAGATAGAGCTGCCTGCTGCTATGATCACCCTCCTTTGGTGTGTGATGGAGGGTAAGGAACTGTACCTGCCACGATTCATTCGGTACTACATGGTCAGGGTCCACATCCGAGGCACTCTCCCCTTTCCATATCTGATTACACAACTTGGCCGTCGAGCTGACGTGCCTTGGGAGGATGCTGATGCGAAGCCACCTGCTGCAGAATGAAAGAAAATTATTCCTCACAGTAGGAACTTTCTGGCTTTGGGCTACAGACCTCTATTCCTCACTCCTACTAATGAGACAGCCACACCATCTGCCGACCCCTCTTCCTCTACAGCTACCCCTGCTACCACTACTGCACCTCCACCTGCCTCAGAGCCAGTTTATCACTTAGTGCACCACCTGTTTCAGCAGCTAGACCAGATGGAGCGCCGCAACTGGCGGCGATACGAAAGATCTGAGCGTCACAGCAAGCGACGCTATGAGCACCTGAAGCGAATGATCTGTTCTGGCAGCGACATCCCCTCCAAGCCTGACACTCCATCAGAGCCATCTGAGGAGGAGGCGGATGATCACGAGGCGGCTACCCATCCACAGAGAAAGGATGTGCAAGCAGGCACGGAGCAGGCTGCACCCCAGCAGGATGCCCCGCATCAGATTCAGGCTGCAGACCTAGAGGTTCCTATTCAGTCAGCACCCCCTCTGCAGTAGGCAGACCCTCAGACCACCACCACAGAGACTCCAGCTACCCATTTTTCTAGTGATGACACCTCTTCACACCCTGCTTGAGTGAGCATCAGGGACGATGCTTCATTTTAAATGTGGGGAGGTCGCCATCTCTGGCGTATTTTTTGGTGAACCACTACAGACTCTCTTACTTTATTTTGCTACTTTTCTGTATTTTTTCTTTTTATTTTTATTTTCCCAGTATTTATACATTGCTATCTTCATGTATTTTTATTATATTTCTGTATGTTGCACTTTAGTTCATATTTTAGCTAGTTAGTTTAGTTGCAACTCTAACTTATTTGTTATAGAATATGTGGATTAATTAGTATAGTTTACCCCTTTTTAGCATATGATAGTTTAGCTTAGATTGAAAATAAAAAGGAAGTAAACTAGAAACTTTAACAGAATAAAAAAAACCCACACCTTGTATATATAGCATTACATGTTAGTTAGTTAACAACATTTCATCAAGAAGAAACACTAAAACTTTAAAGCCACCTTAAGATTTACATTGAGAATAATGGGAACTCTTAATTTTTACTTGCTTGACATATATAACTGATATATAATTTTTGAGTTAGAGAACACACAGCCTGTGAGTTTTGAGCTTAATTGCATGGTTACATTTAAACCATAATATTTTATTCCTATGTGTTCCACCCTTTTTATTTATTCTGGTGTTCTTTACTTTGTTTTAATCTATATGTCCAATTATAGAATATAGATACATACCAAGAAAGTGATTGAGGCCATTGTTTGATTCTAGCTCACCATTCCCAAATTAGCCTACCTTTTACATCACCCTTGTTAGCCCCCTTGACCCTTTAAACCCCCTCTTGTTTTATAACCACATTACTAGCCTTAAGCAGAAAAACAAAATAAAAATCCCAAGTTGAATCCTTGGTTAGCTTAAGATAGAAATTGTGTATTGTGTAAGTTTGGGAACCTTATGGGAACATGGATGATAAAAACAAAAAGGTAGAAAGTTAAAAAGAATAAAATTTCTTATTTAAAAAAAAAGTTTTGGGAAGCATGCTCATGTGAAATCAAAATAATTTAATTACCATGTGTAAAAAAAATTTATGTTTCAGTATTTGAATAAAGGGGATACAAAAAGAATTCCCCAAATGCAAAAAGCGATGCACATGGGATAAAAATAAATAAAAATTAAAATATGAGCATGTAATATAAAAAGTGAGAAAAATATGGGAAAATAGGTAAAGAAGCTTTGCTTTACAAAATATGTATGTTAGGTGAGATCTTAGACTAATCAAGGATTCACTTAATTAGCTCACTTAGTCTTATACATATACCCTTACCTTTACCTTGGCCCCATTACAACCTTAATTAAAGACCTCATGATTTTTGTATACCTATATTCTATGATTGTTGATTGGTTAGATGAAGAACAAAGTTATCGAAAGTAAGGATAAAAAGAAGAATAGAGTGATTGACCCAATAAACACTGAGTGACTAGAGAGTAAACACAAAATCCAGTGAGGGTTCCATAGCTCATCAACATATATCTCTGCTTAAATTGCTGATTGTCTTGCAAGTTTGTAAAACAATTCTCTTTTCCATCTCAATTGTAAAAGTGCTTTATCATTATCTAAGGTTTAGCTATGCATATATAATTCCTTGAGAATGTGAATTAATTTAACTACATGTAAGTTTTATATACAAGTGAATAAAAATTAGAATTGCATGATTTATTTAGGTAGTTGCATTTAGAATAGATTGCATTGCATGAGATTCCACCACTTGAACCTTACCTTACTCCTTATCTTGGATTTAGCATGAGGACATGCTATTGTTTAAGTGTGGAGAGGTTGATAAACCCATATTTTATGATATATTTTGTGCCTAATTTAAGTTATTTATTCAATCCTTCACTCACTTATTCATATAAATTGCATGGTTTTACTTTCCCTCCCTTATTATGAGATATATGTGAAAAACATGTTTCCTATGCTTTAAAAAATAATAATTTTAATTTCCCTTCATTATCATTCGATGCCATGATTCGTGTGTTGAGTAATTTCATATCTTCTAAGGCAGGCATGACTTAAAGGATGGAAAGGAAACATGCAAAAATGGAAGGAAAGCATAAAGCGGAGTTTTTGAAGAAACTGGCAGCGACGCGATCGCATGGGCGACGCAGCCGCATGCCAGTGCAAAATGGCAGTGACGCAACCACTTGATTGAAGCGGACCGCATGACAAGGAAAACTCCAAATGACGCGACCGCGTGACCCACGCGGACACGTGACAGAGGCCACGCACCATAAATTACAGAAAATGCTCCCAGCGATTTCTGAAGCCCTTTTTGGCCCAAATCCAAGTCCAGAAGGCACAGATCAGAGGTTATAAAGTGGGGGAATGCATCCGTTAAAGGGATTTCCTTCCAAAAATGGAAGGAAAGCATAAAGCGGAGTTTTTGAAGAAACTGGCAGCGACGCGATCGCATGGGCGACGCAGCCGCATGCCAGCGCAAAATGGCAGTGATGCAACCGCTTGATTGAAGCGGACCGCATGACAAGGAAAACTCCAAATGACGCGACCGCGTGACCCACGCGGACGCATGACAGAGGCCACGCACCATAAATTACAGAAAACGCTCCCAGCGATTTCTGAAGCCCTTTTTGGCCCAAATCCAAGTCCAGAAGGCACAGATCAGAGGTTATAAAGTAGGGGAATGCATCCGTTAAAAGGAGAATCTCCAATTAGTTACTATTCATGAATTAGATGTAGTTTGGAGGGAGAGGTTCTCTCCTCTCTCTTCTAGGATTTAGAATTAGGATTTCTTTTGCTTTCAGGATTATCGCTTTTCATCAGGTTCCATATTCCTTTTTATTTATCTTCTCAATTTAATTTATGAATTCTTCTACGTTACAGATTATTCTTTGAATTAATGTTATTTGAGGTATTTTAGTTTATTATTACTCTCTTTTATTTATGTTACTATTGCTTCCAATCCGAAGACATTTTTATTCCAATAGATTTACTTTTCTCCTTTTGGTCTTGGTTAAGAAATCAGTAACTCAGGAGTTATTAGACTCAACGTGATTGATAATTGCTATCTATGCTAATTAGCTTGAACTTCAATAATCCCAATCTTTTTCTAGGAATTAACTAGGATTTGAAGATCAAACTAATTAGCCACTTGACCTTTCCTTGCACTAGTGATGAGCGGATAATTTGTACGCTTTTTGGCATTGTTTTTAGTATGTTTTTAGTATGATCTAGTTAGTTTTTAGTATATTTTTATTAGTTTTTAGTTAAAATTCACTTTTCTGGACTTTACTATGAGTTTGTGTATTTTTCTGTGATTTCAGGTATTTTCTGGCTGAAATTGAGGGACCTGAGCAAAAATCTGATTCAGAGACTAAAAAGGACTGCAGATGCTGTTGGATTCTGATCTCCCTGCACTCGAAGTGGATTTTCTGGAGCTACAGAAGCCCAATTGGCGCGCTCTCAACGGCGTTGGAAAGTAGACATTCTGGGCTTTCCAGCAATATATGATAGTCCATACTTTGCCCAAGATTTGATGGCCCAAACCGGCGTTCAAAGTCACCCTCAGAATTCCCAGCGTTAAACGCCGGAACTGGCACAAGGATGGGAGTTAAACGCCCAAACTGGCATAAAAGCTGGCGTTTAACTCCAAGAAGAGTCTCTACACGAAAAATGCTTCAATGCTCAGCCCAAGCACACACCAAGTGGGCCCGGAAGTGGATTTTTACGTCATTTACTCATCTCTGTAAACCCTAGGCTACTAGTTCTCTATAAGTAGGACCTTTTACTATTGTATTGATATATCTGGGGTAGCTACCTTTGTTCTTATGCTATCTTAGATCATTGGGAGGCTGGCCATTCGGCCATGCCTAGACCTTGTTCTTATGTATTTTCAACGGTGGAGTTTCTACACACCATAGATTAAGGTGTGGAGCTCTGCTGTACCTCGAGTATTAATGCAATTACTATTGTTCTTCTATTCAATTCCGCTTGTTCTTGTTCTAAGATATCACTTTTTCTTCAACTTGATGAATGTGATGATCCGTGACACTCATCATCATTCTCACCTATGAACGTGTGCCTGACAACCACCTCCGTTCTACCTTAGATTGGGTGGATATCTCTTGGATTCTTTAACCAGAATCTTCGTGGTATAAGCTAGAACTGATGGCGGCATTCAAGAGAATCCGGAAGGTCTAAACCTTGTCTGTGGTATTCTGAGTAGGATTCAATGATTGAATGACTGTGACGAGCTTCAAACTCCTGAGGGCGGGGCGTTAGTGACAGACGCAAAAGAATCACTGGATTCTATTCCGGCCTGATTGAGAACCGACAGATGGATAGCCGTGCCGTGACAGGGTGCGTTGAACATTTCCACTGAGAGGATGGGAGGTAGCCACTGACAACGGTGAAACCCTTGCATAAGCTTGCCATGGAAAGGAGTAAGAAGGATTGGATGAAGACAGTAGGAAAGCAGAGAGACGGAAAGAACACAGCATCTCCATACGCTTATCTGAAATTCCCACCAATGAATTACATAAGTATCTCTATCTTTATCTTTATGTTTTATTCGTATATCACCATTATCCATTTGAGTTTGCCTGACTAAGATTTACAAGGTGACCATAGCTTGCTTCATACCAACAATCTCTGTGGGATCGACCCTTACTCGCGTAAGGTTTATTACTTGGACGACCCAGTACACTTGCTGGTTAGTTGTGCGAAGTTGTAGTGATCACAATTTCGTCCACCAACTAGCAAAGGTTAATTAAGTACAATTAAGATTCAATTTTCATCATCATTGATAAGGATAACTAGGATAGGACGTCCAATTTATCATACCTTGCCAAAAGTTTATTTTACAATTATTTATTTATTTTACAGTCTTTTATTTATTTTAATTGCAATTTAAATGACTTGTTCCTCATCTTTAAAACCCCGATTTATAATCTTCATAACCAATAATAAGAACATACCTCCCTGCAATTCCTTGAGAAGACGACCCGAGGTTTAAATACTCGGTTATCGATTTATTTAGGGATTTGTTACTTATGACAACCAAAACGTTTGTACGAAGGGATTTTCTGTTGGTTTAGAATCTATACTCAGAATGTGACTATATTTTATAAAATTCTTTACTAGCAAAAATCCTAACGTCAGCCAGCACAACTTTCGGCCAAAACAGGATTTTACGCCGATTTTCCCAACCACGCGGACGCGTCGGTGACGCTTACGCGTGGGTTGAACTTTTTGCAGGGGGCGCATATGCGTGTGGTACACATACGCATGGTGTGGCTTGTGCGCCACGCACCACTCCCGCGCATCTCTCACGCAACTCTCTGTTCAGTTTATCTACACAAACGGCGCGTGCACGTCGTAGACGCTGGTGCGTCATTCACCCCCCCTTTTATCATTTTCTTATGCAAAATGCAGAATGCAGTATGCAAATGCTGATGCAGATGTTATGAACAATTCCAGGTTCAATAAGAAAAGAAAATAAAACTCAAAAACAAACAAAACTAAATAAAGTTATAGTTGAAAAATGAATGATCATACCATGGTAGGTTGTCTCCCACTTAGCACTTTTAGTTAAAGTCCTTAAGTTGGACATTTGGTGAGCTCCCTGTTATGGTGGCTTATGCTTGTACTGATCCAGGAATTCCCACCAATGTTTGTACTTCCAATAGCCTCCATGATCCTAAACTAGGCGCAGAAAGCCTTCAAGCAAGTTCAAGCAAGTGACAAGGTCCCACGAATGTTGATTGTTGGGATGAATTCCGGGGTCCCAAACCTTGCTTTTGCACCCGTCTTTGTGTAGATCATCATGATTCCATTCAGGTGGCACGCAATTGAAATTCTCACTACAGCATCCAAACAACTTCTAGGACCCATTCAATTGAGCTTTACACAAAACCTTGCATTTCAACTTGGAGCATACAACCATGTTGAACCTTGCTTGACAACTCCAACTACTAACCATCTTCTTCTTGCTCTTAATGCCACAAAGAGCTCTAAGTTGACCATCCGTCTCTAGAAGCCCATATTCAAGTGGGAAAGTAAAGTAAAGGTTAAGGAAGAGAATTTTACCAACTTGAATGTTGTATTAGATGGTAATGGCTTTGGGAGAGGTGTTTCTAATGATCTTGTAAGCTCTACTCCCTTGTGCTCTTCTTTGACAACTTTCACCTCTTTGCAATCTTCTTCTATATCAACCTCTTCCTCTTGGTAGATTTCTTCCAATTCAATCTCTTCTTCATTGTTCACCAAGGGCATGAGAGGTTGTGCTTCTTCTTCTTTCATCTCCATGTCAAGTCCAATGGGAGAGGATTCAAATGTAGCTAAGAATTCATCAATGATTGAATCCATCTCTTGATCATCCCTTTCAAAGTCTTCAATCATGAGATGCCTTGGAGGTTGTACACCCTCCTCAACATCAATTTCAAACGTCTTTGAAGGAGGCTCTATAACTTGACTTTCCCAAGGAGATTCAGCATCTCCTAAGTCTTCAATCACTTATTCCTCTTCAATGGCAGGCGTAGCGTCTTCCAATTGTTCCAGAACAAAATCGTGTTGCTCACTATCCACCGGAGTTTCTAACTTCTCCTTCATGCCACGTTCTTCAGTAGTTTCTCCACATGAAGCCATGGGGGTTCCTTGAATGTCCAAACGTCGGGAAGGTAATCGATTTATCGCTTGATCCAGTTGTTTAAGTATAAAATCGTACTCCTCATTGATGGTTTCTTTTTTTATAACAACTCCCTTCAACTACTCCTTCATCTGCAAAGGTCTATTCTACCTTCACCTTTAGTGCCTCCTCTAGCTCCTTATGAAGTATGGATTCGCGAAGATGATCCCTTCTCTCTTGTTCCATGTCAATAGCGGCATTGGGATCATGTTGCTCTTGGATTGATGAATGTGGATGCTCTTCCATGGATGGTGGTGATGGGATGGAGAGATCATTCTGTGGTTGAGATGGAAGTGCACTGGAGCTTGAGGGTTGGTCCATGCGGGATATAAGATTTTGGAGTGTAGAAGTGAGACCAATGAGAGAGGTAAGTGTGCTCTCCATGGAGGTTTGAGGTGGATAGGATGGTTCATTTTTTTGGAAAACAGGTTCATAATACAGAGTTGGTTCTTTTTGATAGGGATATGGAGATGGTGAATATTGAGGTGGTGGTTTTGGGTATGGTTCATATGGTGGTTGGTGTGGTGGATAAGGATCAGGGTCATATGGAGGTGAGTGGTGGTAAAGGGCTTGTGAGTATGGTGGCCCAAGGTTATGTTGAGGAGGGGGTTCATAGGCATATGGTGGTGGTTGTTGATAATCAAAAGAGCGCTCACCATAGCCGTCATCTTGGTACGCATCACAGAATGGTTGTTGATAGTCCATTGGAGGTGGTTGTTGCCATGAGGGTTGATCAAGTCCTTGTGGCTCCTCCCATCTTTGATTGCTCCAACCTTGATGCATGTTCTCATTGTAATTTTCTCTTCCTGCAACATAATTATAACCAGACTCAAAGCCAAAGGGGTGAGAGTTCATAGTAGTGGAAAAAAATAAAAACAAAAACTAACAAAAAGAAAATATTTTGAAAAAGATGTGATTTTTTGAAAAAAAAAAATAAGATAAGATTTTGAAAAAGATTTGATTTTTTTTGAAAAAAAAAGGTAAGATAAAAATTTTAAAAATATTTACAATAACCAATAATAAGGCACACGTTTGCAATTCCCCGGCAACGGCGCCATTTTGACGATCGGATTTCCCATCGATAAAGAAATATAAAAATATAATCGCGTTAAGTATAGTTTCTAAACCAACAGAAAATTCTTTTGTACAAAAGTTTTGGTTGTCACAAGTAACAAACCCCTTTGAAATTGATAACCGAAGTATTTAAACCTCGGGTCGTCTTCTCAAAGAATTGCAGGGAGGTGTTCTTATTATTGGTTATGCAAAGGTATATTTTGGGGTTTTCAAAAGGGTTGAACAAGTAATGTAAAATAACAAGTAGTTAAAATAATAACTCATAAAGCTCTTGGCAAGGTATGAGAACTGGAAATCCTATTTTAGTTATCCTTATCAATTGTGATGAGAATTGAATTTTTCTCCCACTTTGTTAACCTCTAACTATGAAGGTAAGTTAAGTGGATGAATTGATTTGATTCCTCAGGTCCTAGTCTTTCCTTGGGAAAGGCTAGAGTTATTGGAACTCGAATTAATTCTTGAAGAATTCCAATTTTCAATCAACAATGAGTTTGATAACTCAAGTGTCTCCAATGACTCAACCAAAGCCAAAAGGAAAAAATCTAAATTATTTATATAAATAAAAGAGAGTAATCATAATTCTAAAATATCTCAAATTATATTAAATGAAGATATCAATTTTAACATGGAAAAGTTCATAAATTAAATTGGAAAAATAAACAAAAGGAACATTAAACATGGAACTTAGAAGAAATTGTAAGTTGAAATAATAAGAAATCCTAAATCCTTTAAGAGGAATCCTAATCCTAAGATAGAGAAGAGAACCTCTCTCTCTCTAAAACTACATCTAAATTATGAAAAGAGAAATATGAGTCATCTCTCTTCATTCCTCCACCTTGCAGCCTTTAATCTGTGTTTTTTGGGCTTGAAACTGGGTCGGAAATAGCCCAGAAATCGCTGGGACTGGATTCAAATACGTGTAGGTCGCTGGAATTTCTGCAAAACAATGTGTCCGCGTGATTCATGCGTGCACGTCGTTTTTCTGTACGGACACTATAGTGAATTATATATCAAATCGAAGTCCCGGACGTTATCTTTCTAACGCAACTGGAACCGCGTCATTTGGATCTCTGTAGCTCAAGTTATGACCGTTTGAATGCGAGAGGGTCAGGCTGACAGCTTTGGCAATTCCTTCAGTTTCTTGTATTCCTTCCACTTTTGCATGCTTCCTTTCCATTCTCTAAGCCATTCCTACCCTATAATCTTTGAAATCACTTAACACACATATCACGGCATCGAATGGTAATAAGAGAGGATTAAACATAGCAATTTTAAGGTCCAAAGAAGCATGTTTTCAATCATAGCACAAAATCAGGAAGGAAAACGTAAACTCATGCAATTAGTATGAATAAGTGTATGAAAGACTGATAAAATCCACGCAATTAAGCACAAGATAAACCATAAAATAGTGGTTTATCAGCCGCCATGTGAAGTAGGCTCCGACGACACAACACCAGTAGCAGCATGCACGTCTTTCTCTCCGGCGGCAGCGGCAACAACATTAGTTTCACGACTTGCCCTTCTTTGATTAATGTTTGTTTCACTAGCGATGCTTGATTAATACATTTTCGGTTAATTGCAAGTCCAATTTCTGTTTGATTATGTCAATTCTGTTTTATTATATGGTTTGAAACTCTTTTTTATGTTAATTCATTCTTGATCTTGGTTCAAAATTTTGATGAAGATCTTCTGGATATTTAAAAAACATACTCTGCTGTCATGAAGATCTATTTATTTTGTTTTTAGTTATACTTTGAGTTTTGACTGATTTCTGTTTTAATGTCTTGTAATATTAGTATGCAAATTCGTGTTATTGGTTCTGCACTGGTTCCTGTTTGATTTGGATAGGTAATAAGCATTTGGAATAATGCTTTAATGTGCTTGAAATTCTGATAGTCTAATAAACTGTGACCATGGCTTGATCTCTCTGACTGTAAACAGATTTGAAATATTCTGTCTTAATGTTGATGACATCAAAGGACCTAAAATTCAAAGTGACTTTGTTGCTCCTTTTTCAAAGTTATTGTTTTCATGCATCACATCTGTTATGAGTTTACATTTTCTTAATCCAAATTTGCTTTTACTGTCCAATGATATTCATAATTAGGTAGAATAATAAAACAAATTTCTTAAGTTCTTAACTGCTTTAGAACAAAGTGTCTTAAATTAATAAGCAAGAGTATGTTAACTGAAAAGAAGTAATATTAGGTAGTATTGCTTAGCTTTAGCCTATAACAAAAATTGAAAACATAGTTATCTGGGTTCTCTCAATTGCCTGCATACATGATTCGTGTCTTATTTTTCCTTCAAATTGTTCTGATTCCAAAACCCACCCTTTGGTAAGCTAGTTTCATTCTCTAGGTTTATCAAATTGTTTGGATACTTTGAGTATATCTATTCAATCTGAAGTGAATAACATTTACAGAAAGTGGCCAGACGATTGATTTTCGAAAAGGGGTATGAGAAACTAGATCTTCAAACAGATTAGAGAAGAAAGAAGATTAAGAAATTTAAGGAATAAGCATGGAAATGTGTATATTTTCTATCAGTAGAAATTTTTTTAAAGAATTTATTCCATGTATGCATATAAAATTTATTCCATATAAAGCCTGTTTTTGGAATAAATTCTGCATATAAAGCTTTCTTTGTGACTCAAACATTACGTGCCTTGGCAAGGGATGGAAGAACCGTGATAGCTTCTATTCGTCAACTTAGCAGTGATGTTTTCAAACTATTTGATCAATTGTACTTGTTTTCAGGGGGTAAAACTGTCTATTTTGACCACGTTTCTGCAGCATATGAGGCAATAACTTAAACTCTGCCTCAGTATCCACTCTTGTATTTTTTAACCTTTTTTTTCTAATAAGGTTTTGCCAATAATAATAATAAAATAAGTATATCTGCAGTTCTTTGCACAAGCTGGATTTCCATGCCCTGCTTTGAGAAATCCATCAGATCACTTCCTTAGGGGCATCAATTCTGACTTTGACAAAGTGAAGGCCACTCTTAAAGGCTCCATGAAACTCAGGGTATTCATTCACTTTATTTACACCATAGGATTGGTAGACTAAAAGATACTAAAATCAGAATGATAGCTACTTTGATCTCTATATATGCACCAGAAGATGTTCCAGAAGCATTTCACAGCACCCTGCGAGATTTGCAGCTTGATTACATAGATTACAGATATGATAAAATCATTCTTTTTTATCCTTTAAATATTCATATAATTGATTTGATTTAAAAATTATTATAAAATTAAATAATTATATTAATTTTAAAATAAATTAATTTTTATTTTATACATAATATCTATTTTTAATTCAATTCATTTCATTTCAAATTAAATTAAAACAATTCCAAATATATTTTGTTCTAAATACATGCACGCTAAATAAAGTTTGTAACATATGATATACAATTAAAACGAATGAAGTTCGGAAATTAAGAGGTGAGAGAAAAATTTGAAACATTTACCACTAACGGTTTATAATTCTGATTTTCTTAAGATTCATTGGCCTATTAATGTGAAGAAGGGAAACTTAGAACTCTCAATGAGTACTATCGAACTTCTCAGCATTCTTATGCTGCAAAACAGAAAGTGGATGACATATCCAAAGTTGTAAGTTCTAGTTTCTTGATTCAAGATATGTAGTTGAAATTCATCAAACTTTGCATTCTCTAACTATGCATAATATGTGGTTCAGAAGGGGACCGTGCTCGATGCCCAGTATTAAATGGTTCAGAAGGGGAATGCTGTATTACTACCGTAAACAAGTCAGCAAGTCATCGGTTAAAAATCTAACATGAACAAATCAGTTAGTCTATGCTTTCGGATCATCTCACCAACAAAGAACTACACTTTGCAGGTTATGATATTATTATAGGGACAATAGTAAGGGCTTTATAGTTTAATTCCAGAATTATTCTTGTCAGTGCAGGCAGAGAGCGCACTGGACCAAATGGATTGGATTGAAAAGATCACAGGTGTTATTGCCATTGTTGAGTTCTCAGATTCCTGAAAGGGTAACAGCCAAAGGTTTAGTCCTTTTGACTTCCGTATAGTTGTTTAGTTTAGGTTTCACTACTGAGTTGAATTTCTAGTAGTTAACAAAAGTCAAAATGGTAGAAACTTTTCAATTTTCTACGTAGTGTATTTTACTAATCTATAATGTGTTATGATAGAAACGTACCCAAGCAAATAAGATTAATAGGGTAAAGCAAAAAATGCCTCACACGGAAGGATCCAAAAGTATTACAATATTGATGGATGAACATGTACTTATGCATAATTTTTATTTTTAATATTTTATAAAACAATGCACTATTTTTTTTTCTGGAACCATTAGCAATGCAGCACAGTATATATAATATGAGATCACTGAAAATTTTTTTTGTTTGAACATTTGTACATTTGCACTTTTCTTTTGACTTTGTCATTTTGTTAGGCCAAGGATAGAATCGAACTTTCACAAGCAAAAATTTTTCTTAAAATTCATAAAAGGCATAAGGATGATAGACCATTGGATGAGGAGTCTGTAAAAACAGCGATAAAATTTATGAATTTTATCTTCTTCTTGTTATGATTAAAAAATATAAAGGAACTAAATCATGCATTTATTGTGCTTTAAGGCTATATACCATTGCATATTCTGTACCCTTGGACTTGAAAATTTGCTCTCTTTAACTACCTTTTAAGTTATGAATAAATAGTAATTAGAGTGCTCTATCTGCTGCTGCTGCTCAAGTTGTAGTATAGATGCATAGATTATGGCTCATGTTTCAGTTTACATATTATATATCATTTCTTTTATTTTAAATTAAAAGGTAGTTAAATGGCACTTGTGTGTCAAATGTTTATGTGCAGGTTGATACGACTGCATTTCTATATATTATACCAACTGCTCTCCTATTGGCATCACTGTAATTGCTTTGGGACTCATAGTTAGTGGCCTTGCTGCAGTATTGGTCTAGAAAAATTGAGCATATTTTATTTTTTTTTCTACAAAATATATTCAAAGTCAATGAAATGACAAACAAACTTCTATTATGTATTGATAAATACGGCTTTTAACATTCTAATTTGTTAAAAGGAGTATTTTAATAGAAAGCTTATTTCAAATTTTCCTGGTCAAAACTTAAATGCAAATTATCATTATTGTCATTATTATTATTATTATAGAAAAAATATAGGTTGTTAGTTATAATTAATAAAGTGAGTATAATTAAAAAAAGTCTTTAAGATTTTAGCGGCAATAGTAATGGCAGTTAAAAGTGAATAATATTATAATTTTAGAAATTTTTTAGTGGCCATATAAATTGTCAGTAAAATAGATTTTAGCGGCAATAGTAATGGCAATTAAAAGTGAACAATGTTTCTATCTTAGAATTATTTTTAGTGGCCATATAAATTGTCAAGAAAATAGTTACTAAAGGTTATATACTTTTTGCGGCCATTAAAATGGTTTTTACCGGCAAATGTTATAATGGCCACTAAAACCTTTTAACGACAAAGCATAAGACGGCTAATGTCTAATTGCCGATAAATGTATTAGCGACTATTTTTATTATCGCTAAAAATAAAATAAATGGCCGCTAAAAGTGATTATTTTTGTAATGCGCATCTATAAAGAACAATACTACGGTGGCAGCGACTCTTCTTAATTAAGCACATTGCCACATTTTTTAAAGTAATGGTGATATAACCTATAGAATAGTCTATTTTTGACGTGGCTATGCAATAATACTCTTGGTGCTCTAATAATAATACATACGTGTGTGTTTCTTATATAACAAAAAGCATCTGTTTATACTAGAATAATAAAATTCCTTAACTACTTTAGTTCAACTAATGTGGCTTTGTGGCTCATGCAGTTCACATGAATTATTTCTTAGTACAATATATATATGCTAGCAATTATTGATTCTCTCCAGTAATAGAGAGAATATTATATTCCTATGGTCTACTTTGTATTTTATTATTACAAATAAATGTTTATGGAACCTTAGCTTTAATTTTGAGATGTTTATTTCAATTATAATTTTGCCAACTTTTAAGATGTTCCTTAAGTACTGCCGCTGATTAATTATATTATCCAGGTTATTTTTATTGGTCCAATACTATTTAAGAAGAATTATATCTAAATTTTGAATTAAGATGGTGGAGTGGTGGGTGCAGTAGTCATTTCAATTAATCGATATAAGACGATGGGCCATACATAGAGTTACACATATTGTCACTTTGAATCCTCGAATTAATAAGCATGGCATGCACCGAACTTTTTGACCCATTTTTTTTTCTCCCTTTACAAAAATCAAAGGTAGTAGAGATCTTTCGGCCAAGCATGGCTGCATGGGGCTGCTTCTACTCATTTTGTGTTTGGTCTCACACGCTCCTCCTAATTAATTAGTTTCCTCTAAGAAAGTGCAAATTTTAATTAACTCACTCTTGGGTCTAAAGCAGTGGTTGGTTCAAGAACGTCTCTCTTCAAAGTATTTCGGCACATAAAAAATATAATATGGATTATATTGGATTTTGTGTAAATTTCACATAGATTTATTCCAATTTTTCTCAATTTTTTTTTTCAAACACTATAAATAAAGGACTTAACGTACTATTAGAGTAGGTCATCAAATTCCTAATCTTTATGCTTCTTAAATCATTACTGACTTAAATATCAAAATCTTTTATAATTACTCTTTGCAGTTGGTTTATTGAATGACCACCGAATAGAAACTCACCATTACTCTCTCTCATATTAACCCAACTTGGAATCGAGGTTAATTCCTTCTTTAAAAGACAGGAAAACAAGAAAGAAGAAAACAAAAGTGAAAGAAAGCTAGTTATTTTAATACAAATCCATATACAAATATGACTGCAAGGCTAGTAGCACTGAATGACATAAAGTAACAGCAATGAGTAACACATTTGAACTTTCTCAACGTTGATGGTACTATGGTCATTTCAGCAGAGTAGCTCCAAATTAAATCAAATAATCTATCTGGCCACTATTATTATTAACATTATTGGCTGTCTTTAATTAAAATTGCAAATGATGTGGTAGACCCAAGAGGCATGACTTGATGACAAATATGTAATATAACAAGTTGTTATGTTTGTTGGAAGGAAATTAAAGAGTTTCTTTTCTTTCTTGTGATTGTTGAAGTGATCAGAGAGATGGCAACATTTGGAGGCACAACACAGAAGTGCAGAGCATGTGAAAAGAAGGTGTATTGGGTGGAACAGCTCACTGCTGACAACAAGGTCTACCATAAATCTTGCTTCAGATGTCACCATTGCAAGGGTACCCTCAAGGTTATTCAACATATTCTTGCATTGTTTGCAAAAGGTTAATATATATATATATAGTCCTCATTAATTTCTGTAATTCATCCTTGTTGCAGCTGAGTAATTATTGTTCATTTGAGGGAGTTCTATACTGCAAGCCTCATTTTGATCAACTTTTTAAGATGACTGGCAGCTTGGACAAAAGTTTTGAAGGTAACTAATTAAATCAATTAATTTCACTAATTACTAACTACTTGTTTAATTCTTAATGCATAAGCACTACTTGGATTATTGTAATACACACTGGATTCATCTTAGTATTTTTCTCCTTTGATCTGATTATTGTTAAATTTAGGAGTTCCAAAAACTGCAAGGATTGAAAGATCTGCTGATCAGGTTATTGAACCATTCTTGATATCTTAATATACAAAAATAAATAAATAGATAAAATTACTCCTACTAATGCTTAGGATTCTTATTTGTTTGTCTCTAAAAATTCTGCAGGTACAAAGCAATAGCAAGGTTTCAAGATTGTTTGCAGGGACTCAAGAAAAGTGTGTTGGTTGCAAGAAAACAGTATACCCTATTGAAAAGGTACAAAAAATACTATTGGATGAGCCTACAAAACTACCTCAAAATTAAATTATATTCTTATTGCCATACTTGTATTCTATTCACATTTATGATGTTAATTTTGTTGTTTCAGGTGGGTGTTGATGGGAAATGTTACCATAAGGGATGCTTCAGGTGCAGCCATGGAGGGTGTGTAATAAGCCCATCAAATTATGTGGCCCATGAACATCGCCTTTATTGCAAGCACCACCATACTCAGCTCTTCAAGCAGAAGGGTAACTTCACCCAATTTGACATTCATAGCAATGGCCATGGGATTTCTGAGAATGATAACACAAATTCTTCTTATGAGTAGTAATCACGAAACTTTGATACATGTACAACCATTATTTTTGTCATCTAATGGAACTTTCATAGTTACGATAATAATGCCCATTTTTTTCTGTTTTAGTTTTTTTTTTTTATTAAATATGTAATGGTATTTGTGAGTCAAAGATTGTATCGAGAACTTTGATGTTGTGAATTTTTTTTCTTTTTGAAAATTGGTTACGCAAAAATATTTTATATATTAAAATCAATCGCCAAATAAACTAATATGTATTTGTATATATTTATACATATTAATTTATATATTTTTAATTAAATAATTAATTACCAAAATAATAAATTTACCAAAATAAAATAATTAAACTTGTAATAGTTGAATACTTAAATTTTTTAAAATAATAAAAAAATTTATAAAAGATCAAATACATATTTTTATATAAATTAAAGTAATTGATTTTTTATTTTCACGTGGCATGAATATTGATTATAAGATAATAGATAAGTCTTAATTACTAATATTGATATAATTAATAACTAATTAGGTCCATTTGCGTGTTGCTTTGAAGCTTTATGCCTTTTCCAAAGGAAATTTCTAATGCAACATTGGCCAAAGACTATTACACAAAACAGATTTGGTATACAGTCTTCGAAAGCATGAATTGTACTGTTCAGATATAGTAATAAGTAATAACTACAAGATCATGCTGCTACTTTTTAGCTGTCTGACAATTAAAATGTAAAATACAATGTTATGAAAATTGGACCGAATCAGTCGGTCAGATTGGTCCAATTATAAATCGTTAATATTAACGGTTTGGTTCATTAAAAAAAAATTATTGTTAAAAACACTTTTGAAAAATCGTTAAATCAGTAAAAAATTGATAGATTGGATTCGACTGGTTCTTTTTAAATGGTGTTATTTTAACATTAACAAAAAATAAAATAAAAAGTAAAACTTCACCATCACTTTTTTGTTCATTCTCACCTTCAAACATTAGAATTAAAGTACTTTTTTCTCTCTCAAAAAAAAGAAGATTTTTTGAAAATAAAAATAAAAGGAACAAAAAAATTGAAAAGACCAAAAGGGGAAGAAGATAATCGGCAGTGAAGTAGAGAAAGAATCTGAAAAACGAAACACAACAAAAGAGATCGAAGATAAGAATCTGCGATAAAGATGAGAGAAAAATAATTGTTGCATCGAACTGATCGAAGAGGATCACTGGTATCATTTGTAGTGGAAAAACTGAAATACTGCTGGTCTTGAAGTTGCTCATCTGTTGCAAGATTCTAATTTGCCTGAATGGAGATGGAGTCTCCTTTAAGGAGTGTCATCTGCTGCTGATTCTTAATGCAACAATACATTTGCACTGCTTAGGGGTGCAGGGGTGGCAGCATGTACCCTATTCACGGGTATCTAATTCAGTCGAATAGAGTTATCAACCCGATCTACTGCAGAAAAGGTTGAGTGTGGAACAGGTTTAAATGTGGGTCGAGTAGGGTGTGCATTGAATCTCAATTCTATATAATGCAACTAGGTATTTTAAATAAAAAACAAGTAACTCCCTTGATTTTTTGAACAACTAATACGTGAAAGTGGGTATTTAAATTAATTAAATAATAATAAATTTTTAAAAATAACTAGTATTTCTGATATATATGTGTGTGTGTTATAAAAATATGTTGTAGGTAAGTGTTGAACCAAGGATCTCTTTCTTAGTGCAAAAAGTTATTTTTGCAATATTATATCACAATATTTTATTTGTGTTTGTATTATTAATTTAAACAAAGATTTTTATATAAAATTAAACATTTGATGATTATGTTGTTTATGGAACAATTATGTTATTTGTGAGATGATTGTATTGTTTGTATTAAATTTTTAATTTACATACTAATTAGATTATATAATAATATTACATATTTGAGAAAATCCGTAAGTAGAATTGGATACCCGTAAATTGACTGTGGGTAGGGTTAGGGTTTGGTTATTCTCAATCTGCGGATAAAATAGAATTGAGTTTTAATAACAAATTCAATCTGCAAGTAGGGTTAGGGTTAGGTTCAAACCCTACCACACTCCATCCTATCCATTGCCACCTCTAACACTACTAGTTCACTCACCAACACTGATTTATGTGATATAGTTATATTATATATGTTAGGTTATTTTTATGATATTTGGGTTGGTTTAGTTTTGTTTCTTATGTACACATGGGCTGCACTTTCATGATATTAGTTTGGTTTAGACACGGGAGAAGCAGAAACAAAAGAAAAAAAAAAGAAAAAAAGAGTTCTCAGATTTTATTGGTTATTTATTCTCTCTCTCTTTTTTCGTTTGTGTGTGTCATCTTGAATTATATATTATCTATAATCAAATAATTTTTTTGACCCTGTGATATAGTCTATAAAGACCTACACTACTACATTTTGAAGATTTGGTAACATTTATTGCTTAACATTTGTTAAAGTGTTAGTAATTATTATAAAATTATATTATAAAGTAACATTTTATTAGAAATGTTAGTAAATATATATAATTTTTTTTAAAATCTTAAAAAATGTTACCTATTTCTATAACACTTTGGACGGAGACCTAGCCTAACGAAACAGAAGAAAGATCGGAACCAGTCATAGCTCTCAATCTCACTCCGAATCTCGTTCTCTTTCGCACTCTCGCTCTCAACCTCACTGGCGCTCTCAATCTCACTCCGAATCTCGTTCTCCTTCGCACTCTCGCTCTCAACCTCACATGTGCTCCTCCGCTCTTTGAATCTCTCTCTTGTTTCAACAAATTCTAGGGTTGGATTTGTTATTCTCTGTTTTGAGGTGAGTCTAATGGATGAGAAGAAAAATCTCTTTTCGGATTCTTTCTTCTCTTACTGATTTTGATCCAGATTTGAATCATGCATATGTAATTTCTCACCAATTAAGTTGTTTATTTGAATTTAGGTATAAATGAGTTTAATTGCTCCTTCAATTCAAATTATGTTTATACTTGGCAATTTATACTTACTAAACTTTTGTGTGGCGTTTTAGAAACAATTGAAGGGGGGTCGATATTTTCCTCTCACAGCTGTTCAGAGTTTTGATGCTGCTGTAAGTCTCACTTTGTATTATCTATCTATTTTTCACCTGATGCTAGCACCACATTTTTGTCTATGAGAAGCTTTCAATGTTCTTTGTTATTTTGTGCTACTTATTGATAAAGCAAGAAACATCAGAAGAATGTTTTTGATAACTGATAAGTGCATCTTTGGGAATGAGGGATAAGCTATTTCTCTGTACATTGATTGTCAGTTCATATTGCAGTTAGTTTTTCATTGCCTTTGATAATACTGATTTATATCCAATATTGCTATGTTTTGCTCTATACATTTCGATTTGGTGCAGCATAGGTTGGTTAGATGTAGCTGCCCAATACATGTTTGATTTAATGTCTGAATCATAGCATACATGTATTGTTTTCATTGAGACTTATGAGGATATTATGAAGTGTTAGCATATTTTGTCTTTTCGATTGTTTTTATGTATTTTATGAAGTGTTAGTATTATATGTGTTTTGGCATTTGAATTATCCTATGATTGAAGATGTTAAAGCAGGGCTAGAACTGCTTGAACTAAGATATTGAGGTGTGCTTTGATCACTAATATCTCTTGTCATTCCTTCTTTTTTTTCTTCTCTGCATAAAAATATTAGATTCAGAGTTGAATTGTAAAGCAATTTCTTAAAAATAGGATACTAGGAGAATGCAAAAGAACATTCATTCATGATAATTGAATAATTAGGCATTAGTTATTTGATTAGTCTATAGAAATTAAGTGAAGTTTAATTGCTTATAGTGATTGCTTATAGTCTTTATTCACTTGCTTTTTTTCTTTAATTGCTTAAAGGGATTCAAGAGTGTTTCTCAAAGCTTTCGCATCGACAGCGAGGAGCTCTTCAAACGCTGGCTAACTAATAGAGAGGCAAGATTGCTATATATCATCATATTTTGATCATGTTTCTTGTGTTGCTTCTGTTCTGTTTTGTCTCACAGCAGAGCAGAAAATTTTCATGATGGCAGTTTTGTTTGACATACATATCTTTCAACATGAATTCCTGAACTCTATATCTTTTGCTTGAGTACACATGATCACACATACTACTTCATTGGTAAATCATATATATAACAAAGTCAATCCAAACTAGTATCTTCCACTTAATTCCACGGTGCATGCTTTTTTTTGTTCCATATTTTATTTTATTTTGTATTTAAAGTGGTTCATTCAGATTTCAAAATCTAATGTATATTTTAATTACTGGCTAGGATCATTCAAATATCTCTGACCTAATATTCATGAACAATATTATATTCTCTCCCACTACAGAAAAAGTTTATTATATTTAAATGCATTAATATAATTAACCAATCGAAAGGAACCAAAATAGAAGAAAGGTCAAAATGGCGCAGCTTATTCGGGGGACCATTGAGCCAAATATGTAGTGAATTGAATTAATTATATTGTTATATAAATATAATGTTTAAATGACCCTTGTCAATCTCCAAAGGATACATAGCTTAAACCAAGTGGAACAAAATAACTACCAAAACTTAAAATGTCTAATCACTTTTACTTTATGCTTAAATCATATCTTATAATTACTTACTTTCTATATATACATTTCATTAAATAAATTTAAGAGGTTAACATATATATTATAAATATAAGTTAAACATGCCGAAATTAAATTTCATGGTATGCAAATACACAATATTATGGCTTGTAATTAGTTTTGTTAGCGATGATATCAATGCCATGTAGTGATACTTTTGAGTGTGGAGTTTGTAATTGGATATTGCTTATACCTTACACTTTGCTGCATTTATATTTTCTATTATTTAACACCTTTGTTTTTCATATCAGGTTTACAATTTATATCAATGACTTATGAAAAATTTGAAACCCTTCTGTTTAAGAGTTACCTTAGTGAGAGTTTAGTCATTAGTCAGTATTCAGTTCAAATTAAAAGTTTTCATTTCCTTGCCCTTTTTTATTTTTGAAATAAAATGTCTACTTTTTATCAAACCCCCTTTTGGAAGGTAACTTATTCTCATTATTAATACCTACCAACAAGGAAATCCACCAACTCTTATGGTCTCACATGCAGATTGATTGCTGGCTTGAATGAATCTCAATATAGCCGTTCTATGTTAATGTAAAGCATATGAGATTTTTCAGTTACGTTAGATTTAAGTTATTTTTCTTGTTGTTTAGTTTTTAGTCGTGCTGTGTTTTCTATGATTTACTGGTTTGATTTCTTGTTCTTGTTTTTCTTATTTAATTGTTCAATCATGGCTGTGTTTGCTGTTAATTGTTCAATTTTGGCTGCCTTGGTTAGTTGGTGTTTGGAGAATAATTTTCTTTCACTTAATTTATGTTGTTGGTTTATAATGGCTGCCTTGGTTGATTACTTGTTGTTCAGTTCTTGGTCTTGCTGTGATTTTTTTAATTTTTTTAGTTCTTGTTCTTGCTCTTTTGCTGTTATTATAGGTCTTTGTTCTTGATTTTAGTTCTTATTTTTGCTGTGATTTAGTTCTTGTTCTTCTGGTATTTTCTTATTTAATTGTTTAATTATGGCTGTGTTTGCTTTTAATTGTCCATTTATGGATGCCTTCGTTAGTTGGTGTATGGATAATAATTTGTGTTCACTAAATTTATGCAGATTTATCTTACGCACTTTCTATAATTGTTATAGTGTTATGGGAAACAAGAAAGAGAAACTTTAAGGTCAAGCATCTCAATGAGAGATATTATCTATGAACAAGAAGAGCAAATTGGATTAGGTCCTCGTCAATCCCGATTAATATCAACGGTGAAGAAAAGTAGAGGATTGAAAGGTGGTTCTATGGTTAATATCATTGGTGAGCTAGAGGATACTGCATCAAGCCCTTCTCAAACACCTTTAGTACCATATGCTAATGATGATAGTAAGTGTGCCTTTATTTCATGTGATTTGAAAGAAATAAAATAATACTATTTTTAATTTCCTGCTTGTGTGTATTTTATTCTTGAATTTGATAATACCTTAATACTATTGCCCAATTCTTTTTTTAAAAAAGAAAAAAAACACAAACTAACAAGTTAGGAAATTGAGATAAATTTTTGAATTTTGTCACAGTTAATCTATTTCCTTTTAAATGACTTTTGCTTTTAATACTTGATAACAGGACCAGTTTTAGCATCACCCCAAACTAATGATGATGATAGTAAGTAATTATGTTTTATGTTTAGTTTAATACTTATAATCAATGTATATTATTTTTTACATTATTGTCTTTTATTTCTTTATTTCCATAACAGAACCAGCAACCAAAAGAAAAAGGGGTCCGACAAAGTGCCTTAAAACTCATGGTTTAAGCTATGAGGATCGGCTGCCAATAAGATTAAATAAGTATGGTCAACCAATTGGTTGCAATCGAGCCAAGTTAAGCAGTCATTTAGGAACTTTGGTTAGAAATGCACATCTTGCTCCATTGACATACACAAGTTGGCATGGACTTATGATTTTAAAGGAACAAAGCAAGAAGAATAAAGCTAGTAGAGCAAAGAATACAAGTCAGCATACAACAGGATCAAAAACATTTGCTGAAATACGTGAAGAGGAGGTAGAATTAATCTGTTCACACTTGTCTTATTTGTATTTATTTTTTTAGTTGATTGTGCTTTTTCTTAATAGGCAATGAAAAATCCTGATAGAAGAGAACCATCTCGGGTGAACATGTTCTTTTTAACACACAAGTCAAGAGATGGAAAACCAATGAGTGAGGGAACAAGCAAAATTTTTGTAAGATATGTATTTCTTTTAATATATATTTTTTGTGATATAGATTTTTTTGTCATAGATTAATGTAGTTTGAATTTTGGATTGTAGTCTGAGCTTGAGGATGCCATAGTTTCACATCCTGAAAAATTAGAAAGCACAAATCAAGATGATATACTTTCCCAAGTATTAGGAAAAGATCAACCCGGTCGTGTCCGTACTTATGATAGAGGTGTTGTAGCTTCAGATTTGTGGGGATCTAGATCTCAAGTTGAGATGGAGAGGTTAATTAAAGAAGTTAAAGAGAATGCTCAAACAGAAATTCAGAATATACAACAAAAGATGCAAGAGGAGATGGAAATAAAACTTCAAGAAAGAGTGGAGGACATGAAGTCACAGATGTTGTGTGGATTTAATGTATTTTTGAATCAACTACAGAAAAATCTCCCAGGAGTAGAAATTCCAAATCTCTCTTTTCTGTCAACTACTTTAAATACGAAGGAAGTAGAAGCTACTGCAACAGCAAATCATGAAGTTTTTACTGCTGAAAAAGAGGTATTTATATCATTCTTTGCATTTTTTCTTAATAATAATTTATAAAATTTACTTTTCATAGTGTTAAATGTATTCAATCATTTAATCTACAATGAACCAATCTTAGCGTGTATAGACTAATCTACAAATTAATATATCTCTTGTTTTTAATTTCTTTATTTTTTATCTTCACTTTACAAACACATGCAATTTGAATCAATATTATTATTTTCTATTTTATTTAATAACCAATAAGTATAACGATAAAACTTCTTAACAAATTAATATGTGAATTGAATATTAAAAAATAAAGCCATAAAACAAACAGAGTTTGCATGCACTTTTGAGTGCCCCTTTATTTTTTCTTTCCCTTTCTTATTATGGGTGGTTTAGTAATATTATGGATGGTCTAATAATATTTTATTTTTCTTATATTTTAGGTTCTAAGTAAATCATCTACTATAACAGAAGATGTTTTTAAATCTCATACTAAGTCATTATCTCAAACAAGGGAGAAGAATGTGATTCTTTCACCTAAAAAGAAGCAGGTATATTTATACCTAAAATCGAAGAATTTAAAATAGCATTTATAATTCATGCTTTATAATAATCATATTGAGATTTATTGTAGAAATATTGGTATTGGTGCCTTAAAATAGTTATTTTTTTGCAGGCTTTTTGTTCTTCTCTTACTCAAGAAGTTCTTGACTTGAAATTGGAGAAAATGAAGCATGACCAGCATAAGAAAAGATCAAAAAAGAAGAAAGTGGTGTGCTTGTAATATTGAGATGAATTTGTGAATTTGTGAATTTAATGAAAGAGACAAACTTGTACAATGATTATTGATTAAAGAGGCTATAAAAATTTCATTTTGTGAATTTGTATATTTAATGAAATATTTCATGTTGTAGTAATTAATTTTAGTATATTTATATTGTGTATAATATAAAATAAAAAAGAGTATAATAGAACTAAAAAAATATTACTAAAGATCTATTGTAACATTTTATAAGTGTTAAAAGAAATATTTATGGTAATATTTTTTTAAGTGTTATAAAAAATATCTATGGTAACATTTCTTTAAATGTTATAAAAAAATATTTATGGTAACATTTTTTAAGTATTACAAAAAATATCTACAATAATATTTTCCTAAGTGTTACAAAAAATATCTACGGTAACATTTTTCTAAATATTACAAAAAATATTTATGGTAACATTTTTTAAGTGTTACAAAAAATATCTATTGTAACATTTCTCTAAGTGTTATCAAGAAATGTCTATTGTAACATTTTTCAAAATATTACTATAGAATATCTTTTGTAACATTTTTACTGAATGTTATTAAATCTTTAAAAAAATGTTAGTAAAACTCTTTAGTAACATAGGGTATATTTAACATTTGTTAAAATATTACTAATATACATAAGTAACATTTTAATATGATTTAGTAACATTTTTAAATGTTAGTAAAAATCAAGTATGTAGTAGTGCTAATAGATGTTAGCTAAAAGATGCTTAAGCATTTTTTCCATGCTCGAACTCAAGACTTTACGTCAAAGTGTTTTGTTCATTTTTGGATTGCCACCCAATTAAAGTATCATTGATTTTCTTCAAATTTGGTTTAAGGATAAAAATCATAGTAAATTTTTATTTTAGTCAAATTTACAACAAGATAAACTCTAAATATTTGAAGATATCACATTTTCTTCTCTTTTTGATTAAACAATTACTCAAAAGAGTAGAAATGTAGCCTAGAAATTCTCTTGGTCAAGTCCCAACCAAGTTAAAATAAACCAAAACTAAATAAAGTACACATCCATTAATAATAAGTGATATAGTAACTTTGGTTTAGTATTTCCACCTAAATTTATGCCTCGTAGTACATCCATTTTACCATAGAATGAATTTAGTTTACATTTATCTCTATAGTTGAACATTATATATCATGGTATATTGAGTATTCTTTGAGATATATTTTTAAAATATATAAAAAATTATGTTCAAAGGATTGCATCTATTTATAAATCTATAATTTGTTGAAGAGTTGTATCTTTTTAAAAGGATGTTTTTCTTCGTGAATCTACATATACGTAATAATTCACATACTCAAGCATAAGTGTCTGTAAATATAATCCATAATTAGAATAACAAGAGTCTATTCAATTTTCAGATTTTTTATCTTCGGTATTTGAACACTTCTCTAATTTAAAAGTAAAAACATATAAAATATCATCTTGTAAAATGTCATTGGTGTAAGGATTTAGTGTGTAAGTGTAAATGAAAATTAAGTAATCTTCATTCATTAAGTATATCCATTCATTAAAAAGTTCATCAGTAACCCATTTACATACCTCAATTTGGAATACTGGCGCGAATCAAGCCTAAAAAAATTGTATATCACATCCCATGAAGGTGCACTATTCTCTTTTCTAATCTTCCTATTGAAGATTTGTTCTGCCATTCTCATGCTCCAAGACTTCAAAAAATCTCACTACAAGAAAATAAGCCTTTAGCCACGCTTTAAAAGCGTGTCGAAAAGTGCAAAAAAGTATGACGATAGCTTTTTGCCACGCTTTTTGAGCTATCGACACGCTTTTGAAAGGGTCACATCTGTCAGCGTGTCGGTTGCTCTATCGCCACGCTTTTGTGGATCTATCGGCACATTTTTTTGTCGGCATCCTTTTGGGTAAATCACAAATTAGTGGTCACCCCTCACAAAAGCGTGTCCATAGACCACTTTTGGGTACGCTTTAAAAGCGTGGCAAGAAAAAAGGGTGCCGACAAACCTTTTTTCTTGTAGTGTCTCAAAATTTTTAATCCAAAGTCACCATTTCAGACATAATTATTTAAAAATGGCTACTGAAACAATTAAGGTGTTGCTTCAAATTTTTTTAAATAGGAAAGATTTGATAGTCATCACTTCATAAGATAACAAAAAAATTTGTACTTTCTTGCCATAAAAATAATATTGCTTATGTTCTTACTACGTTAAGGCCTCAAGAAGTTATAGAGGAGATGACCATAAAAAAAAATCGAACAAAGAAAAAGTGGGACAACTATAATTATATACAATTAGGCATATTCTGGCTGATGTATAGTTTGATATATACCAAAATGTGTAAAAGAACTGTGAAAAAAATTGAAAGTAAAATATATGACTAAAAATACGACAAGTATGAAATTTTTTATCATTTTGCTTTAATAATTATAATATAGGTGATAATATGTTTATTATGGAACAATTTCATAAAATGAATGCATCTTAAACAATTTCAAGCAACATAACATACACATGTATAATACTATTATTTTATCTTCAATCCCATTCATCTTGAAATTATTCAAAACAAGTATAAAACATATAAAGGATGAAGTTTTTTTTCGAGAAATTGAGTAATAAACTTCATTTTGAAAAAACACAAGAAAAAAATCACCCATTTAACTATTCTTAAAAAATGTAGTTAAAAAAAATAATACTTTTGGCAAAGGCTACACTTTTTAGTTTTGGAGACGCTTTAGTTGAGATGCCTATTCAGCTATTGCCTATTCTCAAAGGCTACGCTTTTCTGTATCAAAAGCTATATTTTTGGCGTTTAAAATAGGATGCGCTTTTCAAGTGATGCGTTTGAAGACCAAAGGCTACGCTTTTCATCACTTATGCTTACCAGAATGCTATTGCATCACTTTAGAAACGTAACAACATTGTATACCTATAGCTACTCTATATAAGCATAGTCTTATGTCCCTCACTTTTCTTATATTCTAATATTTTTTACTAAAACCTAATATGTAGTAATATGATTATATATATAATCTTGTATTTTTAATTAAATTAGTCAAATGTCATAAAATAAAAATAAATACATAATAATACTATACAACATTCTTTAAATAATTAAAATTATCCTTAAACAAAATATTTTGTAATGAACCAAAAGTATCAGAATGATCATAATTTTGACTATTCATACATCTCACACTAAATTAAGTATACCCAAATCAAAATATGTATGAGACCACTTAAAGTTTACTACTAGTAAATTACGAAAAACTAAAATATTATATCTTATATAAGTATATTCTAACAAAAGTCATTAATCAACCATACATCTTTCAATTCTTAACACTACTCCATCTTTGTCAATTAACCATCATGATATGCATCTTAATCTTGATTAAAATTTCTAAAATTATCCTGCATAATTATATAAAAAAATAATTATAATGATATATATGTAAGCAAGCATGATCATAATTAATCCATATATAACTAAATTCTCCTTTTAAAACAATTATTGTTTTTCATAGATAATATAAGGATCAATTTATGCATTTCAAATACAAAATATTACTTCTATTTTTTGTGGAAATTCTACAACTTCTAATCCCTAATTTTAAAAACAGAGCGATCTAAAATATCCTAGAGATCTGGAAACATTTTCAACATATCCAAGATAAAAAAAATAAACTACTATACATACAAGTTGAATCTCTTAAAAAGGGACAAAAATAAACTACTGAGTTTCTTAACCAAATCAATTGGCACAGCTTAAAATATATATATATAGTTAAAAAATAAAAACATAAACAAAAATAATAGTTTAACCACGACTCACACTTCTAAAGTCAGCATCTCTCATAAGAAAAAGATAAAATCTTGTTATCTTTACCATTCTAATAAACTTTTCTTTTGCTTCTAATATTAAGCATCTAGTAACTTCTAAAGCCATGAAATTATTATTAAAAAAAAAGTTAAGCCATGATATCTATGTTCCCATGTATTCGAATTGCTCCCAAGAATCTGTACCAGCATATCTGAAAACAAAAATTAAAATTAAAATGGAAATAAAGTACTGAGTCTCATATTGCATTATCCTGAACCCGTATATAATAAAGTGAACTTCTTAAAAACACTACAAAAAGACACTGAGTACCGTCGAATTTATCGTTGAATTTAGCGCCAGACGCTATTGACGAGATTACTGTTGAATTTACCGGCAGTAATATCGTCAAATTCGTAAGGTTTATTATTTACTGTCGAGTTTTAGGTTCTGACGATAATTATGTCCGTAATATTTGGAGGGAAACAAAAAATAAAATGGCGCGTTCTTTCCCCCCAGGTAAATCCGACGGTAAAGCCAATTAATGAAACGATGCATTTTAGTGATCCGCAAAGGTTTAGCGTAAACAAAATTCAACGGTAACTGAGACGTAAATTCAAACGCGAATGCTCTTCTCTCTCATTCTAGATTCACTCTCTCTTTCACTAGACCCCCAAAACCACCATGTCCCTCCTTCCCTCACCCTTCCCTCTCACCATAGCTCCATCTCCGTTGCCATTAGCACACCCACCCTTGAGACCCCTTCGTTTTTCTTCTCCCTCTTCTCTCCTTACCACTTGACCGTTAACCTTCTCCATTCTCCGAACCACCGCATTGCACCACAGAGCCACCACCGTCGCTCCCCAGCCTTCGTTCTCTAGTGTCTGCTTGTCACCGCCACCTCCACCGCCGCTACCCAGCTTCTCCTCTTCAATTTGATTCTGCCTCTACAAAATAGGTAACATTGAAATTTCAATATTGTTAATTGAAATTTCTATATTCTGCCTCTGTTTATTTTTTCAATTGAAAGCTCTATATTTAGTTAATTAAAATCTCTATATTAGGTTAAAATGTTTTGTTGTAAATTGAAAAAATTGTCAAGCTGTCCATTTTAATAGATCCAAACACAATTGAGAAATTAAGTTATATTGAAGCATATGTTGCTTAATAAGGATGCATATTTGAAAAAAAAACTAGTTTAACCTGTTCTTCTGTTTGATGAAAGTGGAGATGGGTGTTTATGTCTGGTTGCATATTGTTGCTGGAGTTGTTTGACATTCCCTGAAATATGTTGATTCACTGTTTTATGGGTGGTTTTGATATATGCAAACATGAGGACATGAAGAGGTTCTGCGAATTAGGCTGCCAGTCATGTTTGCAGCCGTGGTCGAGGTAGAGGGAAGGTTTCCTCCAATACCCATGGGACTATGGATCCTCTACCTCTACTCCGACCACCCCGACCACACCACAGGTTGCAGATTTAGCGAACCATATAACACCCTAATATACATATTTTTATGCTCGAGTCATAAGTCAATGATATTTCGGTGATACGACTCAAGGTGGAATAATAATAAGTATTTGTGTGTGTGTCTGTGTGTATGTAATTGAAGGAATTACGAAATGAGAAGTCTGAAAATGAGTAGAATAGAATCGCAAACGAATAATGCTCTCATATAATGATAACAAGAAGATAAAGCGTGCTCAAAAAGTGATAAGAAAATTAAGACATTAAGAAGAAATAAGATAAGGACAATATATATAGGTATAATCTTAAGTAAACTAGCCTAGTCGCGATCTGCGAAGTTTAGGCCAACTAAGGTACATAATTAATTTAGTTTGACCACAATATTTTCTATCTCTCCCAAAGATATGTCATCGCCTCTATAGGCAAGTTGCAAAATAAACATTTATATACATCATATTAGAGGTTTTTCAAAATAAAAAAATGAGAGATTCTAAAATTACAAAATAGAATCAAATAAACTTTGCCGCCATCCAAACGAATCCATCCCACTACTGAGCATCAGGACCTGCATCTGAAAAACAGAGAATATATACGGAGTGAGAACTCCCAACCCATGGATTCTCAGCATGGTAAAAGTGCCAAATAAATACAATGCACTATAATAAGTACTCATTAAGAATCTTAAACTTCCTTTAATCAGATATTCATTCCTAGGTCCTCACTAATCTATAAATAGGCAACTCTCATAGGGGGATACTAAGTTTAATCCATTTCCTATCTTCTCCAACTTTTCAACTGTCTGAACTTTTCCAACCTTTCAGACTTTCCAAAGCCTTCCTCAGAACAGGAATCAAAACTAGAAACAGAACCAGCCCTTAGCGTCAACCGACACCAGTACGAGGGACATCTCAGAGAAGCAAACACTAGCAATGCAAGCAAGTAATACACAAATAGAGTTAAGTATAGCAGTTAGCACATAAACATTTAATATACACAATTAGGCAAACCAAAGACAATTGAGCAAACCCAAACAATTCAAACATATGATGTATGCCTATCCTATGACTAATGAGTCTCATCTGTCAGTTATATAGCTAATCCGACATGTCCGGTAGCTACCTGGACATTGTCCTCTTGAAAGCTGGTGAGTGGTATAGTACCACGATCCTCACTTGGTGAGCGGTAAACTACCTCGATCCCTACAGACGTTTTCAATTGAAAAATAGCATACACGTGGGTTGTAAATAACCACGATCTCCACAAAACAATTTCATATCAAATCTCGTGGACGGTATTAAGCACGATCCCCATAAAACAATTTTCTTTAAAATTTGGTGGGTGATAAATAACAACGATCCCCACGAAATAATTTTTTTAAAATCTGGTGGGCGGTAAATAACCACGATCGTCAAAGAACAATTTCAAATCAAGTTCATTCTCGTTATTCTTCTTTCTCATCTCTTACCCGGAGAAGGTGGACAATGCCACTGCCTCTTACCCGGAGCCTTAACTTATACCTGGTGCGAGTGGACAGTGCCACTGCCTCTTACCCGGTCACATATATCTCATTATCATTCAATTCATTCCAATATCTTACTTCAATATCAATCCCCATCATCCTTTATTCAAATTCAATCATCATCAATCCATCTCTCATTTAATTTGTAATTCATCATTATCATCATCTCAATCAAACTCAAATCATGTCCATGTCTCAAAATCATCACTAGTTCTCAATATTATCATTTCAACACTCCGCCCAATCACTTAAGTCATTCCAACCACCAAAACTTTTCAATCCTATTGGTGCACAAAATTGTGATCATCAATGGCGCCATCAACATGGTACGCTCAATTGCAATCTCAACTCTTTATCACAACTTCGCACAACTAACCAGCAAGTGCACTGGGTCGTCCAAGTAATAAACCTTACGCGAGTAAGTGTCGATCCCACGGAGATTGTTGGTATGAAGCAAGCTATGGTCATCTTGTAAATCTCAGTCAGGCAAATTCAAATGGTTATGGATGATTTGTGAATAAAGCATAAAATAAAGATAGAGATACTTATGCAATTCATTGGTGAAAATTTCAGATAAGCGTATGGAGATGCTTTGTCTCTTCTGTCTCTCTGCTTTCCTACTGTCTTCATCCAATCCTTCTTACTCCTTTCCATGGCAAGCTGCATGTTGGGCATCACCGTTGTCAATGGCTACAATCCTGTCCTCTCAGTGAAAATGTTCAACGTGCTCTGTCACAGCACGGCTATTCAGCTGTCAGTTCTCGATCATGTAAGAATAGAATCCAGTGATTCTTTTGCGTCTATCACTAACGCCCCACAATCGCGAGTTTGAAGCTCGTCACAGTCATTCAATCCATGAATCCTACTCAGAATACCACAGACAAGGTTTAGACCTTCCAGATTCTCTTGAATGCCGCCATCAATCTAGCTTATACCACGAAGATTCTGATTAAGAAATCCAAGAGATAAATATTCAAGCCTTGTTTTCTTGTAGAATGGAAGTGGTTGTCAGGCACGCGTTCATAAGTGAGAATGATGATGAGTGTCACATAATCATCACATTCATCATGTTCTTGGATGCGAATGAATATCTTAGAACAAGAATAAGCTGAATTGAATAGAAGAACAGTAGTAATTGCATTAATACTCGAGGTACAACAGAGCTCCACACCTTAATCTATGGTGTGTAGAAACTCCACCGTTGAAAATACATAAGAACAAGGTCTAGGCATGGCCAAATGGCCAGCCTCCCAAAGAGGGTTCAATCATAAAAACATGATCAAAAGATTCAAGTGATCAAAAGACGTAAATACAATAGCAAAAGGTCCTACTTATAGAGAACCAGTAGCTAGGGTTTACAAAAATGAGTAAATGACATAAAAATCCACTTCCGGGCCCACTTGGTGTGTGCTTGGGCTGAGCATTGAAGCATTTTCGTGTAGAGACTCTTCTTGGAGTTAAACGCCAGCTTTTGTGCCAGTTTGGGCGTTTAACTCCCATTCTTGTGCCAGTTCCGGCGTTTTACGCCAGAATTCTTGAGCTGACTTGGAACGCCTATTTGGGCCATCAAATCTCGAGCAAAGTATGGACTATTATACATTGCTGGAAAGCCCAGGATGTCTACTTTCCAACGCAATTGAGAGAACGCCAATTGGGATTCTGTAGTATCTACTTCGAGTGCAGGGAGGTCAGAATCCAACAGCATCTGCAGTCCTTTTCAGCCTCTGAATCAGATGTTTGCTCAGGTCTCTCAATTTCAGCCAGAAAATACCTGAAATCACAGAAAAACACACAAACTCATAGTATAGTCCAGAAAAGTGAATTTTAACTAAAAACTAATAAAAATATAATAAAAACTAACTAAAACATACTAAAAACATACAAAAAATAATGCCAAAAAGCGTATAAATTATCCGCTCATCACAACACCAGACTTAAATTGTTGCTTGTCCCCAAGCAACTGAAAATCAAATAAGATAAAAAGAAGAGAATAAGGACTTGGTCCAAATGTCTATGAGGACTTGGTCCAACCTTTGATCAAAGTTGACCCTTCTAGTGTAAGGGTGTTCAGCTCCTTGCATTATGAGCAAGTCGAATGCCAACCTTACATTTTTCGGACTAAAATCTAATCATTTCCCCCGAACCGTTGTAAGCCAATTCTTTGGGTCTGGGTTCACACTTTGATCATGGTTCTTGGTGATCCATGCATTAGCATAGAACTCTTGAACCATTAAGATTCCGACTTGTTGAATGGGGTTGGTAAGAACTTCCTAACCTCTTCTTCGGATCTCATGTCGGATCTCTGGATATTCACTCTTTTTGAGCTTGAAAGGGACCTCGGGGATCACCTTCTTCATGGCCACAACTTCATAGAAGTGGTCTTGATGCACCCTTGAGATGAATCTCTCCATCTCCCATGACTCAGAGGTGGAAGCTTTTTCCTTCCCTTTATTCTTTCTAGAGGTTTTTCCGGCCTTAGATGCCATAAATGGTTGTGGAAAAACAAAAAGCAATGCTTTTACCACACCAAAATTAGAAGTTTTGCTCGTCCTCGAGCAAAAGAAGAAAGAAGAGAGTAGAAGAAGAAAAAATAGAGGAGATAGAGGTGGCTTTGTGGTTCGGCCAAGGGGGAGAAGTAGTGTTTTGGTTGTGTGAAAATAAAGGAGTGAAGATGGGTTTATATAGGGGTGGAGAGAGGGGTAGGGTTCGGTCATGTGAGGGTGGGTTGGGAGGGAAAGTGGTTTGAATTTGAATGGTAAGGTAGGTGAGGTTTTATGAAGGATGGATGTGAGTGGTGAGGAGAATAGTGGGATTTGATAGGTGAGGGATTTTTGGGGAAGAGGTGTTGAGGTGATTGGTGAATGGGTAAAGAAGAGAGAAAGTGGTGGGGTAGGTGGGGATCCTGTGGGGTCCATAGATCCTGAGGTGTCCAGGAAAATTCATCCCTGCACCAAGTGGCGAGCAAAAATGCTCTTTATGCCAATTCTGGCATTAAACGCCGGGCTGGTGCCCATTTCTGGCGTTTAACTCCAGTCTGGTGCCCCTTTCTGGCGTTAAACGCCCAGAATGGTGCTAGACTGGGCGTTAAATGCCCATTTGCTACCTTTACTGGCGTTTAAACGCCAGCAAGTTTTCCTCCAGGGTGTGCTGTTTTTCTTTCTGTTTTTCATTCTGTTTTTGCTTTTTTTTTTCAATTGATTTTGTGACTTCCAATGATCATCAACCTGTAGAAAACATAAAATAACAAAGGAAAAATAGATAAATATAACATTGGGTTGCCTCCCAACAAGCGCTTCTTTAATGTCAGTAGCTTGACAGTGGGCTCTCATGGAGCCTCACAGATGTTCAGAGCAATGTTGGAACCTCCCAACACCAAAGTTAGAGTTTGAATGTGGGGGTTCAACACCAAACTTCGAAGTTGGTTGTGGCCTCCCAACACCAAACTTAGAGTTTGACTGTGGGGGTTCTGTTTGACTCTGTTTTGAGAGAAGCTCTTCATGCTTCCTCTCCATGGTTATAGAGGGATATCCTTGAGCCTTAAACATAAGGAATTCTTCATTCACTTGAATGATCAATTCTCCTCTGTCAACATCAATCACAGCCTTTACTGTGGCTAGGAAGGGTCTACCAAGGATGATGGATTCATCCATGCACTTTCCAGTCTCTAGGACTATGAAAATAGCAGGGATGTAATGGTCTTCAACTTTTACCAGAACATCCTCTACAAGTCCATAAGCTTGTTTTCTTGAATTGTCTGCCATCTCTAGTGAGATTCTTGCAGCTTGTACCTCAAAGATCCCTAGCTTCTCCATTACAGAGAGAGGCATAAGGTTTATGCTTGACCCTAGGTCACACAGAGCCTTCTTGAAGATCATGGTGCCTACTGTACAAGGTATTGAGAACTTTCCAGGGTCCTGTCTCTTTTGAGGTAACCTCTGCCTAGTCAAGTCATCCAGTTCTTTGGTGAACAAAGGGGGTTCATCCTCCCAAGTCTCATTACCAAATAACTTGTCATTTAACTTCATGATTGCTCCAAGGTATTTAGCAACTTGCTCTTCAGTGACATCTTCATCCTCTTCAGAGGAAGAATACTCATCAGAGCTTATGAATGGCAGAAGTAAATCCAATGGAATATCTATGGTCTCAGTGTGAGCCTCAGATTCCCATGGTTCCTCATTAGGGAACTCATTGGAGGCCAGTGGACGTCCATTGAGGTCTTCCTCAGTGGTGATCACTGCCTCTTCCTCCTCTCCAAATTCGGCCATGTTGATGGCCTTACACTCTCCTTTTGGATTTTCTTCTGTATTGCTTGGAAGAGTACTAGGAGGGAGTTCAATAACTTTCTTACTCAGCTGACCCACTTGTGCCTCCAAGTTTCTGATGGAGGACCTTGTTTCAGTCATGAAACTTTGAGTGGTTTTGATTAGATCAGAGACCATGGTTGCTAAGTCAGAGTGGTTCTGCTTAGAATTCTCTGTCTGTTGCTGAGAAGATGATGGAAAAGGCTTGCTATTGCTAAACCTGTTTCTTCCACCATTATTATTGTTGAAACCTTGTTGAGGTCTCTGTTGATTCTTCCATGAGAGATTTGGATGATTTCTCCATGAAGGATTATAGGTGTTTCCATAGGGTTCTCCCATGTAATTCACCTCTTCCATTGAAGGGTTCTCAGGATCATAAGCTTCTTCTTCAGATGAAGCTTCCTTAGTACTGCTTGGTGCATTTTGCATTCCAGACAGACTTTGAGAAATCATATTGACCTGTTGAGTCAATATTTTGTTCTGAGCCAATATGGCATTCAGAGTGTCAATCTCAAGAACTCCTTTCTTCTGACTAGTCCCATTGTTCACAGGATTCCTTTCAGAAGTGTACATGAATTGGTTATTTGCAACCATTTCAATCAACTCTTGAGCTTCTGTAGGCATCTTCTTCAGATGAAGAGATCCTCCAGTAGAGCTATCCAAAGACATCTTGGACAGTTCAGACAGACCATCATAGAAAATACCTATGATGCTCCATTCAGAAAGCATGTCAGAGGGACACTTTCTGATTAATTGTTTGTATCTTTCCCAAGCTTCATAGAGGGATTCTCCTTCCTTCTGTCTGAAGGTTTGGACTTCCACTCTAAGCTTACTCAATTTTTGAGGTGGAAAGAACTTTGCCAAGAAGGCATTGACTAGCTTTTCCCAAGAGTTCAGGCTTTCTTTAGGTTGTGAGTCCAACCATATCCTAGCTCTGTCTCTTATAGCAAAAGGGAATAGCATAAGTCTGTAGACCTCAGGGTTAACCCCATTGGTCTTGACAGTGTCACAGATTTGCAAGAACTCAGCTAAAAACTGATGAGGTTCTTCCAGTGGAAGTCCATGGAACTTGCAATTCTGTTGCATTAGAGAAACTAATTGAGGCTTAAGCTCAAAGTTGTTTGCTCCAATGGTAGGGATAGAGATGCTTCTCCCATAGAAGTCGGGAGTAGGTGCATCAAAGTCACCCAGCACCTTCCTTGCATTGTTGGCATTGTTGTTGTTTTCGACTGCCATGTCTTCTTCTTTGAAGAATTTTGTTAGGTCCTCTACAGAGAGTTGTGCTTTAGCTTTTCTTAGCTTTCGCTTCAAGGTCCTTTCAAGTTCAGGGTCAGCCTCAACAAGAATGCCTTTGTCTTTGCTCCTGCTCATATAAAAGAGAAGAGAACAAGAAAGCATGGAATCCTCTATGTCACAGTATAGAGATTCCTTGTGGTGTCAGAGGAAAAGAAAAATAGAAAGAAGAGGTAGAAGAATTCGAACTTAGAAAGATAGAGTTCAAATTGTACATGTTAGTTCATAAATAGAGGGATGTGAGAAGAGGGTGGTGGACGAAATTGTGATCAACAATTTTAGCTCTTTGGTATGTGCACAAAAACATTAACTTAGCACTTTCTTTTCACAACTCCGTTCAACTAACCAGCAAGTGTACTGGGTCGTCCAAGTAATAAACCTTACGCGAGTAAGGGTCGATCCCACAAAGATTGTTGGTATGAAGCAAGCTATGATCACCTTGTAAATCTCAGTTAGGCAGATTAAAATTGGTTTATGGATTTTCGAATAGTTAATAATAAATAGAAAATAAAAAGGGATAGAAATACTTATGTAAATCAATAGTGGAAATTTCAGATAGGCGTATGGAGGTGCTGTGCTCCTCTTGAAACTCTACTTCACTACTCACTCTTTCTTCAATCCTTCTTACTCCTTTCCATGGCAAGCTGTATGTAGGGCATCACCATCATCAATGGCTACTTTTAATCCTCTCGGGAAAATGGTCCTATGCGCTGTCACTGCATGGCTAATCGTCTGGAGGCATCACCCTTGGTTGATGGCTACATCCCATCCTCTCAGTGAAAATGGTCCAAATGCTCTGTCACAGCACGGCTAATCATCTGTCGGTTCTCAATCAGGTTGGAGTAGAATCCATTGATTCTTTTGCGTTTGTCACTAACGCCCAGCCTTCAGGAGTTTGAAGCTCGTCACAGTCATTCAATACCGGAATCCTACTCGGAATACCACAGACAAGGTTAGACTTTCCGGATTCCCAGGATTCTACTCGGAATACCACAGACAAGGTTAGACTTTCCGGATCCCCATGAATGCCGCCATCTATCTAGCTTATACCACGAAGATTCTGTTGGGGAATCTAAGAGATATGCGCCCGGCCTAAGGTAGAACGGAAGTGGTTGTCAATCACGCGCGTTCATAGGTGAGAATGATGATGAGTGTCACGGATCATCACATTCATCAATTGTTGTGCAACGTATATCTTGGAATAAGAATAAGAGAGAATTGAATGAAAAGTAATAGTAATTGTATTGAAACTTGAGGTACAGCAGAGGTCCACACCCTTAATCTATGGTGTGCAGAAACTCCACCGTTGAAAAAACATAAGTGAAAGGTTCAGGCATGGCCGAATGGCCAGCCCCCATGTGGTCACAAGACCGAATGATCAAAGACGAATGGCCAAAAGATATCTAATACAATAGTTAAATGTTCTATTTATAATAAACTAGCTCCTAGGGTTTACATGAGTAAGTAATTGATGCTTAAATCCACTTCCGGGGCCCACTTGGTGTATGTTTGGGCTGAGCTTGTCTATCCACGAGCTGAGGCTTTTCTTGGAGTTGAACTCCAAGTTATGACGTGTTTTGGGCGTTCAACTCCGGATCATGACGTTTTTCTGGCGTTTAACTCCAGACAGCAGCATGTACTTGGCGTTCAACGCCAAGTTACGTCGTCAATTTCCGCGTAAAGTATGGACTATTATATATTTCTGGAAAGCTCTGGATGTCTACTTTCCAACGCCATTAAGAGCGAGCCATTTGGAGTTCTGTAGCTCCAGAAAATCCATTTCGAGTGCAGGGAGGTCAGATTCCAATAGCATCAGCAGTCCTTTTGTCAGCCTTTTTCAGAGTTTTGCTCAAGTCCCTCAATTTCAGCCAGAATTTACCTGAAATCATAGAAAAACACACACACTCATAGTAAAGTCCAGAAATGTGAATTTAACATAAAAACTAATGAAAACATCCCTAAAAGTAGCTTGAACTTACTAAAAACTACCTAAAAACAATGCCAAAAAGCGTATAAATTATCCGCTCATCACAACACCAAACTTAAATTGTTGCTTGTCCCCAAGCAACTGAAAATCAAATAGGATAAAAAGAAGAGAATATACTATAAATTCCAGAATATCAATGAATATTAATTATAATTAGATGAGCGGGACTTGTAGCTTTTTGCTTCTGAACAGTTTTGGCATCTCACTTTTTCCTTTGAAGGCGTCTCTGGGAACTTAGAATTTTGGATAGTGTTATTGACTTTCCTAGTTAAGCATGTTGATTCTTGAACACAGCTACTTATGAGTCTTGGCCGTGGCCCTAAGCACTTTGTTTTCCAGTATTACCATCGGATACATAAATGCCACAGACACATAACTGGGTGATCCTTTTCAGATTATGACTTAGCTTTGCTAGAGTCCCCAGTTAGTGGTGTCCAGAGCTCTTAAGCACACTCTTTTGCTTTGGATCACGACTTTAACCACTCAGTCTCAAGCTTTTCACTTGGACCTTCATGACACAAGCACATGGTTAGGGACAGCTTGATTTAGCCGCTTAGGCCTGGATTTTATTTCCTTGGGCCCTCCTATTCATTGATGCTCAAAGGCTTGGATCCTTTTTACCCTTGCCTTTTGGTTTTAAGGGCTATTGGCTTTTTCTACTTGCTTTTTCTTTTCTTTTTTTTTCGCCATTTTTTTTGTAAGCTTTTGCTTTTTCACTACTTTTTCTTGCTTCAAGAATCAATTTCATGATTTTTCAGATCCTCAATAACATTTCTCTTTGTTCATCATTCTTTCAAGAGCCAACAATTTTAACACTCATAAACAACAATATCAAAAGACATATGCACTGTTCAATCATTCATTCAGAAAACAAAAAGTATTGTCACCACATCAATATAATTAAATTAAATTCAAGGATAAATTCGAAATTCATGTACTTCTTGTTCTTTTGAATTAAAACATTTTTCATTTAAGAGAGGTGAAGGATTAATGGAATTTATTCATAGCTTTAAGACATAGTTACTACATACTAATGATCATGAAATGAAGACACAAAATATAAATAAACACAACATAAAAAACCGAAAACAGAAAGAAATAAAGAACAAGGAATGAATCCACCTTTAGTGGCGTCTTCTTCTTGAAGGACCAATGATGTCCTTAAGCTCTTCTATGTCCCTTCCTTGCCTTTGTTGCTCCCCCCTCATTGCTCTTTGGTCTTCTCTTATTTCATGGAGAATGATGGAGTGCTCATGATGTTCCACCCTTAATTGTTCCACATTGTGGCTCAAATCTTCTAAGGAGGTGTTGAGTTGCTCCCAATAGTTGTTGGGAGGAAAGTGCATCCCTTGAGGCATCTCAGGGATTTCTTGATGATGAGCTTCCTCATGCATCTCTTGAGAACCGTGAGGGATCTCTCTTGCTTGCTCCATCCTCTTCTTGGTGATGGGCTTATCCTCTTCAATGGGGATGTCTCCTTCTATGATAACTCCAGCTGAGTAACATAGATGGCAAATAAGGTGAGAGAAAGCTAGCCGTGCCATATTGGAGGACTTGTCGGCTATTTTGTAGATTTCATTGGAGATGACCTCATGAACTTCTACTTCCTCTCCAATCATGATGCTGTGAATCATGATGGCCCGATCCACAGTAACTTCAGATCGGTTGCTAGTAGGAATGATGGAGCGTTGTATGAACTCCAACCATCCTCTAGCCACAGGCTTGAGATCCAGTCTTCTTAGTTGGACTGGCTTGCCTTTGGAGTCTCTCTTCCATTGAGCTCCTTCCATACATATGTCCATTAGGACTTGGTCCAACCTTTGATTAAAGTTGACCCTTCTAGTGTAGGGGCGTTCATCTCCTTGCATCATGGGCAAGTGGAACGCCAACCTCACATTTTCCGAACTAAAATCTAAGTATTTCCCCCGAACCATTGTGAGATAATTCTTTGGATTCGGGTTCATACTTTGATCATGGTTCCTAGTGATCCATGCATTGGCATAGAACTCTTGAACCATTAGGATTCCGACTTGTTGCATGGGGTTGGTTAAGACTTCCCCACCTCTTGTTCGGATCTCATGTCGGATTTCCGAATACTCATTCTTCTTGAGCTTGAAAGGGACCTCAGGGATCACCTTCTTCTTTGCCACAACATCATAGAAGTGGTCTTGATGGCTTTTGGAGATGAATCTTTCCATCTCCCATGACTCGGAGGTGGAAGCTTTTGTCTTCCCTTTTCCTTTTCTAGAGGATTCTCCGACCTTAGGTGCCATTGATGGTAGTGAAAAACAAAAAAGATTGTGCTTTGACCACACCAAACTTAAAATATTGCTCGTCCTCGAGCAATAGAAGAAAGAAGAGAAGAAGAAGAAGAAGAGAATATGGTAGAGAAGGAGAGATGTGGGTTCGGCCAAGGTAAAGAAGAGGGGGTTGTGTTGTGTGAAAATGAAGTAGACTGGAAGAGTATATATAGAGAGAGGGGGTAGTGTGTATTCGGCCATTTAGGGTGGGAATGGGTGGGAAAATGTTTTTGAATTTTTAAAGGTAGGTGGGGTTTTTGGGGAAGAGTGGATGGATGTGAGTGGTGAAGGGAGTGATTGGGAAGAGGAATTGAGGTGATTGGTGAAGAGTGTTGGGAAGTGTGACATGGGGAATAGTCATCACAAAAATAGGATGAGGAGGTAAGGTAGGAATATAGTAGGTGGGGATCCTGTGGGGTCCACAGATCCTGAGGTGATCCTGTGGGGTCCACAGATCCTGAGGTGTCAAGGAATTCCATCCCTGCACCACATAGGCATGTAAATTGCCTTGGCACACCATTTTGGCGTTTAAACGCCGTGTGGTGCACATTCTGGGCGTTCAACGCCCATGTAAAGCATGTTTCTGGCGTTGAACGCCAGTTTCATGCTTGTTGCTGGCGTTCAGCGCCAGCTTTTCTTCTCTGGGCACATTCCTGGCGTTCAGCGCCAGAATGTTGCTTGTTTCTGGCGTTCAGCGCCAGAATGATGCTCTGTTCTGGCGTTGAACGCCGGCCAGATGCATCTTACTGGCGTTGAACGCCAGCCTGTGCTTCCTCCAGGGTGCGAATTTTTTTCTACTGTTTTTGACTCTGTTTTTAATTTTTATGATTTTTTTCGTGACTCCTCATGATCATGTACCTAATAAAACACAAAATAACAATAAAATGAAATAAAATAAAAATTAGATAAATAAAATTGGGTTGCTTCCCAACAAGCGCTTCTTTAATGTCAATAGCTTGACAGTGGCTCTCATGGAGCCACAAGGTGATCAGGTCAATGTTGTATAGTCCCAACACCAAACTTAGAGTTTGGGTATGGGGTCTTAATACCAAGATTAGAGTTTGGTTGTGGCCTCACAACACCAAACTTAGAGTTTGACTGTGTGGGTTCTTCTTGACTCTGAACTGAGAGAAGCTCTTCATGCTTACTCTCTTTTGTCACAGAGGGATGGCCATGTGCCTTAAACACAAGGTAGTCCCCATTCAATTGAAGGACTAATTCACCTCTGTTGACATCTATCACAGCTCCTGCTGTGGCTAGGAAAGGTCTTCCAAGGATGATGCAATCATCCTCTTCCTTCCTAGTGTCTAAGATTATGAAATCAGCAGGGATGTAAAGGCCTTTAACCTTTACTAACACGTCCTCTACTATTCCATAAGCTTGTCTCAATGACTTGTCAGCCAATTGTAATGAGAACAAGGCAGGTTGTACCTCAATGATCCCCAGCTTCTCCATTACAGAGAGTGGCATAAGATTTATCCCTGACCCCAGATCACACAGAGCTTTTCAAAGGTCATGGTGCCTATGGTACAAGGTATTAAGAACTTGCCAGGATTTTGTTTCTTTTGAGGTAGAGTTTGCTGAATCCAGGTATCTAGGTCATTAATGAGCAAGGGAGGTTCACTTTCCCAAGTCTCATTACCAAACAACTTGGCATTCAGCTTCATGATAGCTCCCAAATATTGAGCAACTTGCTCTTCAGTCACATCTTCATCCTCTTCAGAGGAAGAATAGTCTTCAAAGCTCATGAATGGCAGAAGGAGATTTAATGGAATCTCTATGGTCTCTATATGAGCCTCAGATTCCTTTGGATCCTTAATAGGAAACTCCTTCTTGCTTGAAGGACGTCCCAAGAGGTCTTCCTCACTAGGATTTTCGTCCTCCTCCTCCCTTGTGCATTCGGCCATATTGACTAAATCAATGGCCTTGCACTCTCCTTTTGGATTCTCTTCTGTATTGCTTGGGAGAATACTGGGAGGAGTTTCAATGACTTTCTTACTCAGCTGGCCCACTTGTGCCTCCAGATTTCTAATGGAGGATCTTGTTTCACTCATGAAACTGAAAGTGGCTTTTGACAGATCAGAGACTAGATTGGCTAAATTAGAGGTGTTTTGTTCAGAATTCTCTGTCTGTTGTTGAGAAGATGATGGATATGGCTTGCTATTGCTCAGCCTATTGCGTCCACCATTGTTAAAGCCTTGTTGAGGCTTCTGTTGATCCTTCCATGAGAAATTTGGATGATTTCTCCATGATGAGTTATAGGTGTTCCCATAAGGTTCACCCATGTAATTAACCTCTGCCATGGTAGGGTTCTCAGGATCATAAGCTTCTTCAGAAGCTGCCTCTCTAGTACTGTTGGATGCATGTTGCCATCCATTTAGGTTTTGAGAGATCATGTTGACCTGTTGAGTCAACACTTTGTTCTGAGCCAATATGGCATTCAGAGCATCAATTTCAAGAACTCCTTTCTTCTGAGGTATCCCATTATTCACGGAATTCCTCTCAGAAGTGTACATGAATTGGTTGTTTGCAACCATGTCAATGAGTTCTTGAGCCTCTTCAGGTGTTTTCTTCAGGTGAATAGATCCACCTGCAGAATGGTCCAATGACATTTTCAAAAATTCAGAGAGACCATAATAGAATATATCTAATATGGTCCATTCTGAAAACATGTCAGATGGACACCTTTTGGTCAGCTGCTTGTATCTTTCCCAAGCTTCATAGAGGGATTCACCATCTTTTTGTTTGAAGGTTTGAACATCCACTCTCAGCTTGCTCAGCTTTTGAGGAGGAAAGAATTTATCCAAGAAGGCAGTGACCAGCTTATCCCAGGAGTCCAGGCTATCCTTAGGTTGTGAATCCAACCATATTCTAGCTCTGTCTCTTACAGCAAAAGGGAAAAGCATGAGTCTGTAGACTTCAGGATCAACTCCATTCGTCTTTACAGTCTCACAGATCTGCAAGAACTCAGTTAAAAACTGATAAGGATCTTCAGATGGAAGTCCATAAAACTTGCAGTTTTGTTGCATTAAGGCAACTAGTTGAGGCTTAAGCTCAAAATTATTGGCTCCAATGGCAGGAATGGAGATGCTTCTTCCATCAAATTTGGATGTTGGCTTTGTGACGTCACCAAGCATTCTCCTTGCATTATTATTATTTTTGGCTGCCATCTCCTTCTCTTGTTCGAAAATTTCTGAAAGGTTACCTTTAGAATAATTTAATTTAGCTTCTCTTAATTTCCTCTTCAGAGTCCTTTCAGGTTCTGGATCAATTTCAACAAGAGTGCCTTTTTCCCTGTTCCTGCTCATATGAAAGAGAAGAAAACAAGAAAAGAAAGAGGAATCCTCTATGTCACAGTATAGAGATTCCTTTATGTTAGTAGAAGAAGAAAGGGGTAGAAGAGTGAAGAAGAATAGGTTCGGATATTTAGATGAAGAGAGGTGAAGAGACGTGTTAGTAAATAATAAAATAGAAGAAGAAAAGAGAAAGGAATTTCGAAAATAATTTTGAAAAAAAGGGTTGGTATTTTCGAAAATTGAAGAGGGAAAAGTAGTTAGGTGGTTTTGAAAAAGATAAGAGACAAACAAAAAGTTAGTTAGTTGATTGAAAAAGATTTGAAATCAAATTTAGAAAAGATAAGAAGATAAGAAGTTAGATGAGATATTTTGAAATCAAATTTTGAAAAAGATAATATTTTGAAAAAGATAAGATAAAAGATAAAAAGATCTAATTTTTAAAATGACTTAACTAACAAGAAACTACAAGATAAGATTCTAGAACTTAAAGATTGAACCTTTCTTAACAAGAAAGTAACAAACTTCAAATTTTGAACCAATCACATTAATTGTTAGCTAATTTTCGAAAATTTGATATAAAGATAAGAAAAAGATTTGAAAATAATTTGAAAAATATTTTGAAATTTCGAAAATGATAGAAAAATAAAAAGATATGATTTTTGAAAACGATTTTGAAAATAAGATTTTTAAAATTGAAATTTGACTTGACTTTAAGAAACAACTTTTAATTTTGAAAA